>NW_020696052.1:0-4739 GCF_002925995.2 Terrapene triunguis | reverse complement strand
AAGCAGGCACTATTTCTTTTGTTTGATAAATAAATTGCCATGTTCTTCCCTTCCCTGTTGCTTGTAAGAATTGATAAGCCCTGCAGCTGCATGAGAAATGTAGTTGTCTAATGAATACCCTTTGTGTAAAAGTAGTGTTATCTTCCCCCTCCCTTCCTTTCCCAGCTATACAAGCAAGCCCTGGGTCATGGCCTCTTCCTCCCTCCCCTGAGAACACAAGAACGGCCATACTGGGTCAGACCAAAGGCCCATCTAGCCCAGTATCCTGTCTACTGACAGTGGCCAATGCCAGGTGCCCAGAGGGAGTGAACCTAACAGGTAATGATCAAGTGATCTCTCTCCATCACCACCCTCTGACAAACAGATGCTAGGGACACCATTCCTTACCCATCCTGGCTAATAGCCACTGATGGACTTAACCTCCATGAATTTATCTAGTTCTCTTTTAAACCCTGTAATAGTCCTAGCCTTCACAACCTCCACAGGCAAGGAGTTCCACAAGTTGACTGTGCGCTGTGTGAAGAACTTCCTTTTATTTGTTTTAAACCTGCTACCCATTAATTTCATTTGGTGGCCCCCTAGTTCTTATATTATATGAACAAGTAAATGACTTTTCCTTATTCACTTTCTCCACAACACTCATGATTTTATATACCTCTATCATATCCCCCCTTAGTCTCCTTTTTTCCAAGCTGAAAAGTTCTAGCCTCTTTAATCTCTTCTCACATGGGACCTGTTCTAAACCCCTAATCATTTGAGTTGCCCTTCTCTGAACCTTTTCTAATGCCAGTATATCTTTTTTGAGATGAGGAGACCACATCTGTACGCAGTATTCAAAATGTGGGCATACCATGGATTTATATAAGGGCAATAAGATATTCTCCATCTTATTCTCTATCCCCTTTTTAATGATTCCTAACATCCTGTTTGCTTTTTTGACTGCCACTGCACACTGCGTGGACGTCTTCAGAGAACTATTCACGATGATTCCAAGACCTTTTTCTGATTAGTTGTAGTTAAATTAGCCTCCATCATATTGTATATATAGTTGAGGTTATTTTTTTCCAATGTTCATTACTTTACATTTATCCACATTAAATTTCATTTGCCATTTTGTTGCCCAATCACTTAGTTTTGTGAGATCTTTTTGAAGTTCTTCACAGTCTGCTTTGGTCTTAACTATCTTGAGCAGTTTAGTATCATCTGCAAACTTTGCCACCTCACTGTTTACCCCTTCCTCCAGATCATTTATGAATAAGTTGAATAGGATTGGTCCTAGGATTGACCCTTGAGGAACACCACTAGTTACTCCTCTCCATTCTGAAAATTTACCATTTATTCCTACCCTTTGTTCCCTGTCTTTTAACCAGTTCTCAATCCATGAAAGGATCTTCCCTCTTATCCCATGACAATTTACGTAAGAGTCTTTGGTGAGGGACCTTGTCAAAGGCTTTCTGGAAATCTAAGTACACTATGTCCACTGGATTCCCCCTTGTCCACGTTTGTTGACCCCTTCAAAGAACTCTAGTAAGACATGATTTCCCTTTACAGAAACCATGTTGACTTTTGCCCAACAATTTATGTGCTTCTATGTGTCTGACAATTTTATTCTTTACTATTGTTTCGACTAATTTGCCCGGTACTGACATTAGACTTACCGGTCTGTAATTGCCAGGAACACCTCTAGAGCCCTTTTTAAATATTGGCATTACATTAGCTATCTTCCAGTCATTGGGTACAGAAGCTGATTTAAAGGACAGGTTACAAACCATAGTTAATAGTTCCGCAATTTCACATTTAAGTTCTTTCAGAACTCTTGGTTGAATGCCATCTGGTCCCGGTGACTTGTTAACGTTAAGTTTATCAATTAATTCCAAAACCTCTGCTAGTGACACCTCAATCTATGACAATTCCTCAGATTTGTCACCTACAAAAGCCGGCTCAGGTTTGGGAATCTCCCTAACATCCTCAGCCGTGAAGACTGAAGCAAAGAATTCATTTAGTTTCTCCACAATGACTTTATCGTCTTTAAGTGCTCCTTTTGTATCTCTGTTGTCCAGGGGCCCCACTGATGGTTTAGCAGGCTTCCTCCTCCTGATGCTTCACACCCCCCCCCCACCGCATGGCTAGTATCAGGGAATATCCCTGTCAGCCAAACCGAACAGCTCAGTATGAATGGGCCTCCCCCCACCGCGTGGGGATGATTTCTTTTAAGCCAAAGGCAAACAGCCCAGCAGGAACGGGCACCTCTGAATGTCCCCTTAAACAAATTTCCCGTATTTGAACCAGGTAACCGTGAATGATATGACTCTCCTGAGGCTAACAAAGAGAGATAAAGAACGGATGTTGCTTGAATGCTATACTGGCCGTTAATGCATCCCAAGTCTTCAGGGCAAATTAATCATTAAACATGCTTGCTTTTAAACCCTGTATTATATTTACAAAGTTACACTCACCAGAGGTGCCTTCTCCAGCTTCATGGTCCGGGAGCCCGCCTTGGGAGGGTATTGGATCCAGGGTGATGAACAGTTCCTGGCTGCCGGGGAGAAGGGATTCTCCGCTTGCCTGCTGCGTGCTATCCTCAACCTCCTCCTCCTCCTCCTCATCTTCCTCATCCACAAAATCCTCATCCCTGTTGCGTGAGACTCCCCCCTTGCAAGTGTCCACGGACAGTGGTGGGAGTGGTAGGGTCCTTCCCTAGAACTGCATGCAATTCATCATACAAGCGGCATGTATGGGGCGCTGACCCGGAGCAACCGTTTGCATCCTTTGTTTTTTGGCAGGCTTGCCTCAGCTCCTTAACTTCCATGCGACAATGCTGTAGTTGTAGCCTCTGTCCATCATGCCCTTGGAGATTTTGGCAAATATTTTGGCATTTCATCTTTTGGAATGGAGTTCTGCCTGCATACATTCGTCTCCCCATACAGCGATCAGATACAGTACCTCCTGTTCAGTCCATGCTGGAGCTCTTTTGCAATTCTGGGATTCCATGGTCACCTGTGCTGATGAGCGCTGCGTGGTCACCTCGCCACGCTGATCAGCTTGCCACGCTGGCCAAACAGGAAATGAAATTCAAAAGTTCCCGGGGCTTTTCCTGTCTACCTGGACAGTGCATCTGAGTTGAGTGGTGTCCAGAGCAGTCACAATGGAGCACTCTGGGATAGCTCCTGGAGACCTATACCATCGAATTGCATCCACAGTATGCCAAATTTGACCCAGCGAGGTCGATTTTAGCACTAATCCCCTCACTGGGGAGGCGTACAGAAATCAATTTTAAGAGCCCTTTAAGTTGACAAAACAGGCTTGGTCATGTGGACGGGTGCAGGGTTAAATCGACCTGACACTGATAAATTCGACTTAAACTTGTAGTGTAGACCAGGGCTCAGTCTCTCCGCTGTGCCCCTTCCCTTGCAAGAACTTTCTCAAACCAGAGTGGGGGTTACTCACAGTCCTTCACTGCAGGCCCATCCCAGTCAGCTCCAGCACAGCAACAGTCTCTGCCCTGGCTCCAGGGAAACCACCAACCGCCTCTGAGGCTCCCTGCTCGATCAAAGCCCCTGTGAGCTCTCAGCAGCAGCTCCTGGTATCAACAGAGCTCCACAGCAGCAATCTCACTCCTCTCCCCAAAATAGAGTCCATGGCCTGCCCTCCCTGGGATAGTCTCTCACCCTTTCCCCAAGGGGTCATGGGCATTGTAGTCTCTAAGGCTAGATTGCAGCACACAGGCTCTTCCCCTAGAACACTCCCCAAAAAAGTTGAGAGGCCCCTCTAGTAAAGGGTGCCTACATAAGGATCAAGGGTAGGTAGTAAATGTATCTGTCTATGTTTACCTACATCCTGTAGGAGGTGTGTTACTCTAACCAAATTAGTTGGTAGTTGCTAAATCCTTTTCATGTCTTAATATGCTATATTACTGTACTCAATTGTCTCCAAAATCAAAAGGGCTGGTTAGCATTTAGATGGAGCTCGGGAAGTAATAATGTTATTGTCCTCATCTCTCTTTGAAACTTGTGATTCCACATTGTGAACCGACTGTAAACCATCTGGGTAGTTTAAATGGCTGTAACTAAAGGCATTATCTTTGAATCACCCACTGAATAAGGATCACAGAGTATTGGTGTTTGTTCTCATCAAAGCCCACGTGGTGAAGTTGCCTCATCAGCTTGCCGGCCTGCTTCAGCTACAAAAGAGAGACCTTGGGCCTGATCCTGCCATCTCTACTCTGCTGAATTTTAAACAGGGATAGTTTAAGCCGTGGGAATGAGATCCCCAAGTGATTACTTGAATGCCCTGGAAAGACTCATGGAAGGACTCTAGTGGGCTGTGGTCCACGAAAGCTTATGCTCTAATAAATTTGTTAGTCTCTAAGGTGCCACAAGTACTCCTGTTCTTTTTGTGGCTACAGACTAACACGGCTGCTACTCTGAAAATACATCTAAACTGTCATTTGGTATCCAACCTTTTGGATGATCCAGAAAGACTCATTGCAAACTAGCAGAACGACCATCTCTGCCATGATCCTGAGCTACAGACTCACTAAATCAATTGTAATGTAGACGATTCTTTTAACCATTTACTAACTCTCTTCTTTTCTTTTTTATTAATAACCCTTTAGTTTTTAGTTACTAAGGGGATTGGCTGCAGCGTGAATTTTGGGTAAGATCTAACGTATATATTGACCTGAGGACAGTGGCTTTGGGATTGGAAGAACTTTATATGTGATTTCTGGTTTTAGTAAT
>NW_020696051.1:0-16080 GCF_002925995.2 Terrapene triunguis | reverse complement strand
ACCACCCTCCTAGTGAAAAAGTTTTTCCTAATATCCAACCTAAACCTTCCCCACTGCAACTTGAGACCATTGCTCCTTGTTCTGTCATCTGCTACCATTGAGAACAGTCTAGATCCATCCTCTTTGCAACCCCCTTTCAGGTAGTTGAAAGCAGCTATCAAATTCCCCCTCATTCTTCTCTTCTGGAGACTAAACAATCCCAGTTCCCTCAGCCTCTCCTCATAAGTCATGTGCTTCAGCCCCCTATTCATTTTTGTTGCCCTCCACTGGACTCTTTCCAATTTTTCCACATCCTTCTTGTAGTGTGGGGCCCAAAACTGGACACAGTACTACAGATGAGGCCTCACAATGCCGAATAGAGGGGAATGATCACGTCCCTCTATCTGCTGGCAATGCCTCTACTTATACCGCCCAAAATGCCGTTAGCCTTCTTGGCAACAAGGACACACTGCTGACTCATATCCAGCTTCTCATCCACTGTAACCCCTAGGTCCTTTTCTGCAGAACTGCTGTCTAGCCACTCGTTCCTTAGTCTGTAGCAGTGCATGGGATTCTTCTGTCCTAAGTGCAGGACTCTACACTTGTCCTTGTTGAACCTCATCAGATTTCTTTTGGCCTAATCCTCTAACTTGTCTAGGTCCCTCTGTATCCTATCCCTACCCTCCAGCGTATCTACCACTCCTCCCAGTTTAGTGTCATCCGCAAACTTGCTGAGGGTGCAGCCCACACCATCCTCCAGATCATGAATGAAGACATTGAAGAAAACTGGCCCCAGGCCCGATCTTTGGGGCACTCCGCTTGAGGCATGGTCTCTGCCATACTGGGAAGGATGCGTACTGCCTGCCAGTCTAAGGGGGTTGCTCTTCCCACTCCTATCTTTCTAGAGAGCCTTCCTAGCTGTAACTGGGGCACAGCGTGAGTGGCCAGTCATGTCTTTGGGGCTGTGGGGTCTGAGACTGAGAGGGGTGGGCTCACGCTCATGGCTTTGGGCACAGGAGAAGTGGGGCTGGGATTGGAGATGCCTAGAACCCCCCTTATCGCCTCCTAGCTCCATTACTGCATCAGCCAAAAGCCTTGCTCAGGGGCCACGCCCAGTACCGGGTTTCCGATGGGGCCCTGGCCCAGCCCTCTCCACTTGTGATGCACCCTGAGGCCCCCCTGACCGCTGGCTCCTCTCCCCTCTACCCCCCCCGTCCCCTGCTAGCTCCTCTCGGCCGGCCAGGCCCAGGGCTCCTCTCCGCCCCCTGCCCCCCACCCACTGCCACTGCTCACTCCTGTCCGCCGCGGGTGGTGAACGCTATAAGGGTGAGGCTCTCTTCTCGGGCACTAGCTCTCCTAGCTCAGGACATGGGGCTCCTTCCTCTGCCCAGTCTCTCCGAACGACCTGTGTCTTGTGGACATGAGCCTGCTCCTGTGGCCAGGTGGCTGACAAAGGAGTCTCCTGCCTGGGGAGGCTCTGGCATTGTGATGCAGGCACAGTGCAGCAGGCAGTTAACACTAGGGCAGTAGTTTTTCCTTCCCAGAAACAGGAAGTACATGCTTGCAAAAGGGGACAGCCCCCCCAGCCCCCCAGTGCAGCGCAAGGTCGGTGTATCTCAGCAGGGAGCAGCAGGAACTCCTCACCCTACATGGGCTGGGATTGATACCTGGCTGGCCTGGGCCCCTAGAGGTGTGAGAGCCACATGAAGATTTGTTTGTGGCTTTTCCCCTTCAGGGGGCCTAAGGAGCTCTTTCTCCCAGAGCTGCATGGGAGGAAGTGAAGGCTCAGCCCTGAGCTGGAGGCTGGCAGCGATATTCTGTTCAGGGCTGGTGAGGGGAAGCTCCCTGCGGTGAGGCTTAGAGGCTCTCTGCTGCAATCGGGCCTGTGAGATATTAGTCTTGCAGTATTTGTTCAGTGCTGATGGATTGGCTGTAGGAGCTGTGTCTGGGGAGTCCCCACAGAACTGTCCGGCGGAAAGAGGGGGCTGTTCAGTTCTGCTGACTTTGCAGCTGGACACAGCCTTTTGGGTCCTAGTGCCGGTGGTGCTCCCCATCTGTGTGCTGGGAGGGGCCATCCTGTTCTCTGTACAGCAGGGAGTGCATGTGCTGGGGCAGGGCGGGGGGGCTGGGGGAAATAAGCAGCAGGGAAGGAAGGGGGTGGGATGGGGAGGAGATAGGCAGTGGGGAAGGGGCATGGGATGGGGAAGAGAAGGGGATGGGGGATGCGGGGGCAGGGGAGAAGCGGGAGCCCGGCATGCAGCATCCCCTTGACAGCAGCTGAGGCTCGCCCGTTAAGCAGCCCCATCGAACCCTCCCCCTGACTAGCCCCACCTGCCCTGCATCTGTACCACCCCGATGAGCCCCCGGACACCCACCCCACAGAGCCCCAGCCAGCTGCACTTGGACCCCCACCCCAATGAGCCCCACCTCCCCTGCACCCGCACTCCCGCTGAGCTCCCCAAACCTAGACACCCCCTGCTGAGCCCCAAGCACCTTCACCTGGACCCCTCTACAGAGTCCCACTGCCCCATCAACCCCCAACGAGCCCCTGTGCATCCAGATCCCCCACTGAGCCACCTGCACCCGACTGCTCCACCCAGAACCCTGTTAGCCCCACCTGGATACCCCCACACTGAGCCCCTCCACACTTGGATCCTGCCGGGCCGAGCCTGCCTCCCACACCTGGTGCACCTGGCGCAGAGGGGCAGTGCCCAAAGGCGTTTCTGGGGCAGGCCCATCCCTTACAATGTGTCAGGGTCGGGTGCAGCCTCATTGTCGAGTCCCTGTCCTGGGAAGGGAGGGGGAGGCTGCAGGGTGATCTCCCACCTCCATGCAGCCAGTGGCCTAGGCTCCCCCTGCCAGGCTGGAGCTTCCACGTTTATTTATTGACTGTCATAACTATAAAGGGAAGGGTAACCACTCTCCTGTGTACAGTACTATAAAATCCCTCCTGGCCAGAGACTCCAAAATCCTTTTACCTGTAAAGGGTTAAGAAGCTCGGGTAACCTGGCTGACACCTGACTCAAAGGACCAATAAGGGGACAAGATACTTTCAAATCTTGGGGGGGGAAAGGCTTTTGTTTGTGCTCTTTGTTTAAGGGGTTGTTCACTCTTGGGACTGAGAGGGACCAGACATCAATCCAGGTTCTCCCCATCTTTCTAAACAAGTCTCTCCTATTTCAAACTTGTAAGTAAAAAAGCCAGGCAAGGCGTCTTAGTTTTACTTTGTTTTCTCAACTTGTAAATGTACCTTTTACTAGAGTGTTTATCTTTGTTTGCTGTACTTTGAACCTGAGGCTAGAGAGGAGTCCTCTGAGCTCTTTAAGTTTGATTACCCTGTAAAGTTATTTTCCATACTGATTTTACAGAGATGATTTTTACCTTTTTCTTTAATTAAAAGCCTTCTTTTTAAGAACCTGATTGATTTTTCCTTGTTTTTAGATCCAAGGGAGTTGGATCTGTATTCACCAGGAGTTGGTGAAAGGAAGGAGGGGGGAAGGGTCAATTTCTCCTTGTTTTAAGATCCAAGGGGTTTGGATCTGTATTCACCAGGGAATTGGTGAAAGGTTTCTCAAAGCTTCCCAGGGAAGGGAATGGTGGCAGCGGACCAGAACTAAGCTGGTAGTTAAGCTTAGAAGTCCTCATGCAGGCCCCCACACTTGTACCCTAAAGTTCAAAGTGGGGATACAGCCTTGACATTGACAAATAACATTTGCAGAATTTTAAAATAGTGCACAGAATTTTTAATGATTTGGTGCTGAATTCCCTCAGGAATATGGAGTGCTGGGCAGTTGTGGGGGGGCTGTGAGAGGGGCACTAGGCAGTGGGGGGTGCTGGTTATAGGGCTCTGCGGGCCAGAGGGACACTGGGCATGGGAGTTGCCAGGCATAAGGGGGTGGGGGTAATGGGCGGGGGGTAGTATGGCAGAGCACACTGACAGCTGACAGCGCACTTGCGTGGCCACATTTGCGGCACTTGCAGCAGCATTGGGAGTGGTGCATTATGGGCAGCTATCCCAGCATTCAAGTGACTGCAAAGTGCTTTTCATAGATTCATAGATTCATAGATTCTAGGACTGGAAGGGACCTCGAGAGGTCATCGAGTCCAGTCCCCTGCCCGCATGGCAGGACCAAATACTGTCTAGACCATCCCTGATAGACATTTATCTAACCTACTCTTAAATATCTCCAGAGATGGAGATTCCACAACCTCCCTAGGCAATTTATTCCAGTGTTTAACCACCCTGACAGTTAGGAACTTTTTCCTAATGTCCAACCTAGACCTCCCTTGCTGCAGTTTAAGCCCATTGCTTCTTGTTCTATCCTCAGAGGCTAAGGTGAACAAGTTTTCTCCCTCCTCCTTATGACACCCTTTTAGATACCTGAAAACTGCTATCATGTCCCCTCTCAGTCTTCTCTTTTCCAAACTAAACAAACCCAATTCTTTCAGCCTTCCTTCATAGGTCATGTTCTCAAGACCTTTAATCATTCTTGTTGCTCTTCTCTGGACCCTTTCCAATTTCTCCACATCTTTCTTGAAATGCGGTGCCCAGAACTGGACACAATACTCCAGCTGAGGCCTAACCAGCGCAGAGTAGAGCGGAAGAATGACTTCTCGTGTCTTGCTCACAACACACCTGTTAATACATCGGGGTGGGGTGGAGTGTGATAGGGAGTGTGTTGTGTGTATGTGGGGGGAGAGACAGCGGGGTTTTGGGGGGCTGAGCACGTCAGCATGCTGTCTTGTAAGTTCAGACAGCAGCAGACCCCCCCTCCCCTGCCTCTCTCTCTGTCACAGCATTGCACAGTAACGGCTTGCATGCCGGCTGTCAGAAATGGGGCTTTGAAAGGGCATTTCCGCATTCCTACAGGAGTTCAAAACAGTGACAAGAGTGGCCACTTGACTTAAGGGGATTATGGGACGTTCCGGAGGCCGATCAGAGCGCAGTAACGCAACACCTCGTTCACACTGACGCCCGGGCGTTGTAGCCAAGGCGCAGCAAACGTTATTCCTCTCACCGAGGTGGAGAACCAGGAGCGCTGTAGCCACAGAGTCAGAGCGCTCTACGTGCCATGCCAGTGTGGACGGGGAGTGAGCTAGTGCGCCCGGGCTTCTTTATTGCACTGTAACTCGCAAGTGTAGCCAAGCCCTGAGTGAGCAGTCTGTGCGTCAGGGTCTGCACTTGTGAACACACCTAGCCAGCAAAGGAATTCCTGTAAGCAGGAAGTTTCCGTTTTCAACCTTCTAGGCAAAAGGTGTGTGTGTGGGGGGGGAAAGAACCCAATCCTGCTAAAGGGAAGAATGAGTATCCAGCCTTGAAATTGGTAGCAGCTGAGAATCTAAAAGCTAGTGTCTGTGTTGATGCAAATTACCTGGCTGGCAGGGAGAAAAAAGACTTGCTAATAGCTATTAGCACAGAGAGCCCACCCAATCAGCCAGTGAATTCTGTTAAGCAAGAAAAATCAGGGTTTGATCCTTCAGGACAAGGAGGAAAAAGAGAACTTGATTTTGCAAAGGAAAGCCACAGGTTAACCCTAAAATGCCCAAAACACAATGGTATTGGGCCAAAGGTGTGGCATGACAAAAATGATTGTAAATGGACACTTGCAATGGATTTGTTGTTATTGCTAATGGTAATTTTTGTAACTAATGTCTTGCTATTAGCAAGAACTGTAAAAATTTACAATGTGCCTAATCTTTTGGAAAATCCCTTGAACATGTTAAGAGTAATACATAAGAACATACTTTATGTTAAAAGGCCTTGTTATCCTAATGTTTCACAGTTAATGCCTGTAAACAGCATTGGAACTTTTCACAGGGGAAAAGACATTCCAGACCTGATGTGCTGTATGAAAAGGGAAACTAAGGCACACTACCATATTGCTTTCACGGCTAAATGTCAAGATTCCTATATTACGAACAACATTAATATCTACATTGGCTTGATGTTAATTGGGTTCCAAACATTTGCCAGAGCTTGTATGAATAAAGTAGCTATGTTCTTTAGCTCTTGGCAAGATCACATGAGACATACAGGAACCATGCTGCAAGAGCAGATCCAATCCACTATTGTTCTAACCAAATTTTACCTTGAGTTTGTAAAGAGATTCAATCATGTTATTGAACATGACTTTGATAAACCATTTTTGTTATACACTGGTACGGCTTCTAACCCAAGACTAGCTGTAGTGAGACAGAACCCAGGATGGGAAGCTCTTGGGATGCAGTCAGTGATGTTTGTCATCCCTTCCTGCATCAATTTTGCATTTGGGGTGTGACGTTCTTGACATAATCTGTAACTGTGTAGATCACTGTTGCGACCACTGTTATATATTTGCAGCAAATATTGTATAAAGGTTGTCGTGTAAGGGGTCTATGGAGAGGTTATGGTTTGTTGGTTATGATTATGCTGTCTATATGTGTGTTTCATTTTTGTAGTTGAAGTTATGAATATTGGCTTTATACTGTCTGTATTTCAAACTTATGCTATGCTTCTGGGAGACACCCCAGACAAGTTGGTGTCAGCTCTGCCTAGCCTGCTTGATGGCCCATTAAGGACCACCAGCTATACAACTGACCCATTGAGAGAAGGCAGATACACCTTGTGACTCAGCAAAGTATGCAGGGACTTGCCCATGTGACTCCAAATTCCATTTTGCTGTAATTTTCCACAGTAAGGACAAAGAGGTGTCCTTGCACCTGGAAGAGACTATAAAAGGCAGATGCCTCATCTCCATCTTGTCTTCAATCCTGCTTCTTACCCCTGGAGGGACTTTGCTACAAACGGAAGCTCTACACAAAGGACTGATGACCCATCCCAGCTGGGGATGTTCCAGAGACTTGATTTGAACCTGCAGTTTATTCCATCATTGCTACAAGCCTGAACCAAGAACTTTGCCATTACTGTGTATGTAATTGATTCCATTTAACCAATTCTAGCTCTCAGCTATATCTTTTTCCTTTTATGAATAAACCTTTAGATTTTAGATTCTAAAGGATTGGCAACAGCGTGATTTCTGGGTAAGCTCTGATTTGGACGTTGACCTGGGTCTGGGGCTTGGTCCTTTGGGATTGGGAGAACTTTTTTCTTTTATTGGGGTATTGGTTTTCATAACCATTCATCCCCATAACGAGTGGCACTGGTAGTGATACTGGGAAACTGGAGTGTCTAAGGGAATTGCTTGTGTAACTTGTGGTTAGCCAGTGGAGTAAAACCAAAGTCCTCTCTGTCTGGCTGGTTTGGTTTGCCTTAGAGGTGGGAAGACCCCAGCCCTGGGCTGTAAGTGCCCTGCTTGAAGCGATTTGTCCTGAACTGGCACTCTCCATTGGGTCCCGCCAGAACCGCCTCATCACAGCCTGGCTGAGAATTCCCAGCAGCAACAACTGAAGGGCAACACAGTCAGACTCCCCAATAGGCAGCGTTGGTTCTAGGAGCCCTGGCCAGGGTGTTCTCCTGGGTTCGATGGTAACCCTGCCCCACCGTGCAGGCTGGGGCAAGTCACGGAGCTCTCTGGGCTTCAGTTTCCCCAGGTGTCCAATGGGTAGAATTCCTACCTCCCAGGAGGGCGGTGGAGCTTCATTAATCGGGAGAGTAAATGATGCCGAGAGCCTCCTACCCAGGGGACATAGAAATGAATTCTGCCAGAGACCTCCCTAGGCCAATCTAATTCACGGGGGAGGCACTCAGATCTGTGGGGATGGGCAACAGGATCAGAGCTTGGGAGAGACAGAGAGAAAAGTGCAAAGCCAAATTCCTCCTGATACTTCAGCTGGACAAACAAGACCCTGCAGCATGTCTGAGGAAACCATGTCTGCTCCTGAAGCCTAATGTGGAGGCCCATCAGCAGACAAGGTAAGTGCTGCGCTGCCAGGGCTGGGGCTCTCGGCACCTTCAGTGTGGCTGGGCTGTCCTCAGGGACGTGTCAGAGCTCCAGTGGGCAGAGAGCACGTTACAAACCTGATGCCGCGGATCCCCACGGCCAAGCAATGAATGGAAGGGGCTGAGCCAACCTTCAAAGCACCATGCCAGCGTGTCCCAGGAATGGTTTCCTAGGAGAGGAAATTCTCCCCTCCCCCTCTCTGCGCAGCATTCCCCTGCCCCACGACGGGAGTCTCTTACTGTCTCCATCTTGTCTCCGTGTAGAGATACGATGGCCCTCAGCTCTTCCTCTGTGGCTTTAAATCGCTCCAGGGTGGGTGTTGTCAGACCCTTCACGGCTCTCATCAGCAGGGCTTGGAGCTGGGCTGAGGAAAGCTGCTCCCCGGGGTTCTGCAATGAACAGGGACAAAGCCTGTTGGGACTGAGTATTTCCATTGGGCAGCTGCCCTGGAATAGTCTGTCCCCGCGGGAGGCTGGCAGGGCCTAGTGAGCATGGAGACTCCGGCTGAGCCCTTTCCTTAAAAAGCCTCAACAGGTGCCGAGGGTTGAATCCTCACCTGTAAGATCCAGTTTGACTTTTTCTGTAGTCTCCTGCAGCTTCACCTCCTCTGACTCCACCTGGGTCTCAGCTGCTTTCTTCTTCAGGGAGATGTGCGTCCACCTTCTTGGTGAGGAAACTGTTCTCTCCTCATCGCTATCTGCCATCGAGGTGTCAGATTGGCTACAGACACAGAGTCTTTTCATGTCTGATAGGATGGTCCATGAGCATTTGCTTCTCTGGGGCTTCTCTGGCAAGGCCTGTTCTTGCTGGCTGAGGACAGAGCATGACGCGATTGCTGCAGGTTGGACGAACACTTTGTGCACGTGGATCTCTCTGTGCTCCCTAGAGGCGAGTCTTTGGAAAAAGGAACGAAGCCTGGAGTAGAAAGAAGGAGGAAATGGTTTTTTCTGTCATTCTCTAAAGGAAGGGAATTAGTTTGCCCAGGATTCACAGATCCAAGAGACTGGTCTTTTGAAGCCAACTGCTCCTCTAATAGCCAGCACTGGTTCATACAACCAAGAACATAAGCAACACAAGACCGCCCAGACTGGGTCAAACCAAAAGTCCATCTAGCCCAGTATCCTGTCTTCCAACAGTAGCCAGTGCCCCAGAGGGAATGAACAGGGAATCATCAAGTGATCCATTCCTGTCGCTCATTTCCGGCTCCTCGCAAACAGAGGTTAGGGACACCATCCCTACCCATCCTGGCTAATAGCCATTAATGGACCTCTCCTGCATAAATTTATCGAGGTCATTTTTGAACTCAGTTATAGTCTTGGCCTTCACAACGTCCTCCGGCAAAGAGTTCCACTGGTTAACTGTGCGTTGTTTGAAAAAATACTTCCTTTTGTTTGTGTGAAACCTGCTGCTTATTAACAAAGACTTCAAAGAGGGTACTAGGATGTGAACCAAGGACCAATCGATCTGCAGTCAAACACTCTACCCCTGAACTCTACCCCCAGCTGAAGGTGAAGACACATGGGACCATGGTGAAACAGGAATTCTTCTGGGGAAGTTCTAGGGCCTGAGTTATGCAGGGGGTCAGACTAGATGATCAGGGCTGGCCTTAGAGCCTTTGAAACTATGAATTTATGAACCTAAAGATGGCTGTAACTGCTAGTGTGCAGGTTGCTGCTCCTGTCAAAGAGGAGATGCTTTGTCTGAGGTTTCCTTGGGGAGAGGCACCAGGATCCCTGTTCCCTCTTTCTCATAACCTTCCTTGGACAGAGCACATCACAGGTTCTCCCCTTTTGTTCTCTAACAGGAAACCTCCATCCACCAGGTCTGTAATTCCTCCCATCCTAGCACAGTCGCTGGCTACATTTCCTAGCCTGACTCTCACCCCATGGATCTCACGCCTCCTCTGCCAATGGGCAGACATTGAAACAACAAAGGTCAATTTCTATTTTCTTTGGTCATTGCCTGAGTCTAGTTGCAAAAATGCTTCATTATTAACCCCACTCCTTTGTGCACAGAATGTTGGGACTCTGGGAACAGATAGGGCCAAGCTGAAAACCAATAAACCTCTGTTCCCAGAGAACCCAGGAAAAGGAACAAAAGATTGTCATCGAGAAGGTTTGAGGGTCTGGAAGGATGGATTACCAGCTGCAAATATGTTGACTTATTCTCAGCTATTTCAATATCTGGATTTTAGTAGCATGGGGAAAATAACCAGTAAACTTTAAATGTAGAATTTCCCATACTATTTATAACATCCAGTCAGAAGTTGGGCCACCAACAGAATAACAAAGAAATCATACCGAGACACATGACAAATGTAGGCTACAGTTTATTTAAACCTCTTTCCTGGAAAGGAATTGCAGGGGGGAATTTACACATCTATTGTATATAGCCCAATGGGGGCATAGTAGAATTTGTAGAGAGTTTTGAAGTCTATCTCCATGAGATTATTTCTGAGAGAACTACCAAGATGACAGCCAGGGGATGGGAGTGGAGCTGTATCACTTTCAATAGCTTAAGATTTCTTTCTTCTGCATTATTATTTGATCTCATTTATGTGTGTTTCAGTCATGTAAATTCTGAGATAGATATTGTCTCAATACACGTACATTAGCCAATCATTACATGAGACAAAAGGTTTAGATTCACAACTTGAAGGCAAGGAGTGCATTGAGGCAACTCCAAGGGACATACTATTTATGGAGATATCAATCTAAATTCTACACGAGTTTTGTTATCTTCCCTTTAGGTTCTATCCATGGAAATTCACCCATACTCGTCTGCGGAATGATCAAATAATGGAAATCTGCCTCCAGAGAACGTGGAAGGCTGACGCAGAAGGGGAACTGAAAGATGCCCACATTCAAATCAAAACGGAACGTTGAGAACTGACTGTTGCAACGCTGGCCCCCACCAGTCCCTAGGACAGGGGTGGCCAACCTGAGCCTGAGAAGGAGCCAGAATTTACCAATGAACATTGCCAAAGAGCCACAGTAATATGTCAGCAGCCCCCCATCCACTACCCCCTCCAACCCCCAGCACCTCCCCCCCCACCAGCCGCGCCAATCACCGCCTCCCCTTCCCTCCCCACTCCTCCCACCTGCCGCAATCAGCTGTTTTGCAGTGCGCAGGAGGCTCTGGTGAGGAGGGGGGAGGAGCGAGGGCATGGCAGGCTCGGGGGAAGGGGCAGGGGCCTTGGGTGAAGGGGTGGGGTTGTGGCAGGACCTGGGGCAGAGCAGGGGGTTGAGCAGTGAGCACCCCACAGCATATTGGAAAGTTAGCATCTGTAGCTCCAGCCTCGGAGTCAGCGCCTATGCACGGAGCCACATAGTAACCTCTGAAGAGCCGCATGTGGCTCCGGAGGCACAGGTTGGCCACCCCTGCCCTAGGAGAAGGAGACACCAACCTGTCATGTGCGATCTAATGAGCAGGAAAAGAATCTGGGAGCCTGGAGCACCCACAAGGAAAAATTAGTGGGTGTTTAGTACCCACTGGCAGCCAAGCTCTGCCCTCCCCGCAGTGCGTCTCTCCCGCCGGCAGCCCCACTGAGCAACTCCTCCCGGTCCCTCCCAGCACTTCCTGCCCACCGCAAAACAGCTCTTTCATGGAATTCAGGATGCTCCGGGAGGGTAGGGGAGGAGCGGGGACATGGCATACTTGGGGGAGGAGATGGGGAAGAGGCGGGGTGGGGGTTGGGGGAAGGGGTGGGATAGAAGTGGGACGGGGGTTGAGCAGGGGCAAGAAGAGAGGGGGCTGGGGGTTAGAGGAAGGGGTTGATTTGGGGGTGTGGCCGGGGCAGAGCAGGGGCGGGAAAAGGTGGGGCGGAGCTTTGGGGAAGGGGTGGAGTGGGGGTGGGGCCTGGGGCAGAGCGGGAGTTGAGCACCCACTGGCCAGAGGGGAAGTCGGTGCCTACTGAGGGGATGGACAAAGGACTGATAGAATCATAGAATATCAGGGTTGGAAGGGACCTCAGGAGGTATCTAGTCCAACCCCCTGCTCATGGCAGGACCAATCCCCAACTAAATCATCCCAGCCAGGGCTTTGTCAAGCCTGACCTTAAAAACCTCTAAGGATGGAGATTCCACCACCTCCCTAGGGAACCCATTCCAGTGCTTCACCACCCTCCTAGTGAAATAGTGTTTCCTAATATCCAACCTAGACCTCCCCCACTGCAACTTGAGACCATTGCTCCTTGTTCTGTCATCTGCCACCACTGAGAACAGCTGAGCTCCATCCTCTTTGGAACCCCCCTTTCAGGTAGTTGAAAGCAGCTATCAAATCCCCCCTCACTCTTCTCTTCTGTAGACTAAATAAGCCCAGTTCCCTTAGCCAATCCTCATACGTCATATGCCCCAGCCCCCTAATCATTTTCCTTCCCCTCCGTGGACTCTCTCCAATTTGTCCACATCCTTTCTGTAGTGAGGGGCCCCAAACTGGACACAATACTCCAGGTGTGGCCTCACCAGTGCCGAATAGAGGGGAATGATCACCTCCCTCGATCTGCTGGCAATGCTCCTACTAACGCAGCCCAATATGTCATTAGCCTTCTTGGCAACAAGGGCACACTGCTGGCTCAAATCCAGCTTCTTGTGCATTGTAATCCTCAAGTCCCTTTCTGCAGGACTGCTGCTTAGCCAGTCGGTCCCCAGCCTGTAGCGGTGCATGGGATTCTTCCGTCCAAAATACAGGACTCTGCACTTGTTTTTGTTGAACCTCATCAGATTTATTTTGGCCCAATCCTCCAATTTGTGTAGGTCACTCTGGACCCTATTCCTACCCTCCAGGGTATCTACCTCTCCCCCCAGCTTAGTGTCATCTGCGAACTTGCTGAGGGTGCAATCCATCCCATCATCCAGATCAATAATGAAGATGTTGAATAAAACCAGCCCCAGGACTGACCCATGGGGAAGCGGGGGAGGGAGTGGAGGAGAGGAGGCACACGGTGAGCGGCAGGGACCCTACAGGGGGGGGTGCAGTGCAGGAGAGGGGGAACTTAGCCAGGCAGCGGTGGGCGATGGGGGCTGGGAGAAGGGGCAAAGCAGATTCAGGAAGAGATGGAGCACAGGAGGGGCCACCGGGGCCCAGGCATCCGGGGCCTGGTCAGCGGCTGTGCCAGGGGAGGCTTAGCCTCCCCGCCTATTATACCCACGGCCTGCTCTTCCTCTGAGGGATCTCCAGTGTCAATGTTCCCCGGAGCTCGCCTTCCCTGACAGGCCTGAGCAACCAGAGCTTGTAACTAGACCACTCACAACCTCCCCGCGGGGAGCGTATGGACACAAACAGGCTGGAGACAAGTGATGGCAGAAATCACTGGGGACTCGGGGAGCTGAGGAGGGGGCCACACCCCACAGGACCTGAATTTCTGACTCGGGGCTGAGCAGTGCAGGGTGGATACGCAGCACAGCTGTGAGGCTGTCTGCTGCGATCGATCCCCCGGGGGTCGATTTAGTGGGGGTCTAGTGAAGATCCACTAAATCAACAGTGGAGCGCTCTCCGGGCGATTCTGGGACTACATCGGGAACGCCAGGAGTAAGGTAAGTCTCCCGTCGGCCCAGCACAGAGTAGACACAGCAGTAAGTCGACCTAAGCTATGTCGAATCCAGCTGTGTTATTCACTTAGCTGGAGCAGCGTCACTTAGGACGACTTACTGCGGTAGGATAGACACAGCCTGAGGCCTGAGTTTCCACTGCAGTCTGGATGCTCAAACACCAGCTTGGCAACACAAGTCACCAAGCCCAGGCCACACAGAGACAGGCCCAGTGTGCAGTGTGGACATCCCCTCACACATGCCCAGGATTGTCAAATGAGGAAATCATTCCTTTCATTTGACTTGCTGACAGAAGAGCCCAGTGATATTGGAGCTCCCCAAGCGTCAGTGACAACTGCAGCGCTCCAGCCACTGAGCTCTAGGGCTCCCTGCTGAAAGAAACGCTTCATGAGGGACAGGTCAAAGAGAAGTGCTGGTCTTTGGCCAAGGGCAGGGAGTCCCACCCTCAAATATAGACCATTTCCCTCGTTGTCTGTCTGTGCTGGGGCAGGAGCAATAACACGGCCTCCTGCATTTGCTATTGCAGAGAGTGGTTTCTGACGGTCTCCTCAAACACAGGGTGCGAAACAGGCCTCAGATCTGACTGGGTGTAAACAAGAACTACGCAGCTAGACTGAGCCAGCTGAGAATTCAGATGTGCCCCTTGCCTAGAGCGATGGACTGACCTGTGAGGGGACTGGAACCTGAGCTCCCAATGTTTAACTGGCACTCGTTCAGCATCTTTCCTCCGAGTGCCGTCACTGTAGGTTAAATACTACAGCACCGGACTCCCTGCCAGCTCTGGGCCCGACAAGCTTTCCTTGTGACTGGATTCTGTACAGCAGGGGTGCAGGGAACCAGCAGGTGCATCTGACTCCTTGGTGAGGTTTTGCGTGCGAGGTGTGTGTGTGAGTCTTTGTGTGTCGGAAGCAATGAGTGTGGCACTCTCACTGAACAGACAGAGGGCGACGGTGGTCGGAGCGAGACAGCAGAAGAATAAAGGGGCAACAATGGGCATAACGATGATGATTGTGTTGTGTTTCATTCCTTAGAGCTGGTGCCACCGCCCGTCCCTTTAGCCTTGTAGTTTACCAAGGGTAAAACTAACCATCTGTTCAGATACAAGGGAGTGTTTGTGTTCATTTCCGCTAGCTACACAGGGGTTTGATGTCGCTGCTTTCAATCCTCCAGCTCTGCTGGGATAAGGAACAATTCAGGCCTTCACTGAACTGAAGGAGGGAGATGATTTTCTGACAGGGAGGGACGCCTCCTCTTCAAGGTGTTTGGCAGGCAGCCTCCTTCCCAGGTCTGTCCCGACAACAGCCAGTTGAAAAGGGACCCTCCCCAGCTCTCCTCAGCCTGGTGAAAATGAGCCAGTGAGTGAGCGTGGGGGAGAGTGAGCGACGGAGGGAGAAGGAGTGAGCGGGCCGGGACCTCGGCGAAGGGGCGGGACATGGGTGGTCAGTTTTGTTGGGTCAGAAAGTTGGCAACCCTAGATCCAGGGGAATCATCCACTATGATTCTCTTCTCAGTGAATTATCACTTCACATTGTTTGCTCAGACCAGCCTCCCCAGCCCACTCACTGCTGTGCGGGGCTGTAAGTGTGTCCATTGCTGGACAGCAGGAATTCCTGCCCATTTCCCTTCCGGCTGGAGCAGGATTGGAGTGTGTTTGTGTTAATGACATTGCTGTAGATTGTTGTTCGTTCCCCATCTTGACAATTCACAGTCCCTTTCCCATTCAGATCTCCAGCATCTCGTTCCAATAGCGGGGGTTCGGTTTTCTCTGGGGCACTGACATGTTTCAGGGGGTTGGTGAGTGAACTCAGCCTTGCATTCCGTCCTTGATGAGGCGGGGCAAGGGTGGTCAGTTTTGTTGGGTCAGAAAGTTGGCAACCCTAGATCCAGGGGAAACAAACACTCGACAAGGCTGGCCGGGGCAGGACATCAGCTTGGAGGGGAGGTGGCAGTGACATCACAAAGGCCTGTTGCAGGAACTCAGCCTATTGGGCAAAGGTGGTGGGGAGGGGGTGACCTCACAGAGAGACCCTGACATCAGCCGGGCAGGACAGAGGTGCAGGGCCAGGCCAGTCTCTGAGACCCCCCCGCCTTTGCTGACACAAGTCTCCTTCGCAAGGTCTCTCCTCGAGGACTGAGAGAGAATTAGGATTCATGGATGTGAGCATGAGGAGGAACCTCTGTGGAGTTTTCTCCTTTACTACCATTGATTGTGCCAAAAACAAACTTCCCTTTTACAAGGTAAGAGGCCCAGAGAGGTTTGGAACCTGTTCAGTCTGATCCCCCTGGTGCAGGCAGCATTCTAAGCCCAGAAAACACTGGCTTAAGGTGGCAGAATTTGATTTCCTACCTAGGACTTTGACACTTGGAATCCCTGGGGATATTGGGGTTTATCCTTTTTGGTTTCCCTTTTCCTCTCTCCTCCCTCTTTTCTCCTCTTCTCTTACTTCTTTTTCCCCTTTCCCCGGCTTCCCTCCCTCTACCAAGGAGGGGTGTGTGTGGAGTGTGGATGGGGTCGGGGGTGCTCTCATTGCGGGAGGTCCTCACAAAGAGGTGGGGCTGGATCTGAGAGTGATCCCCTCTGATGGTGACCTGAGCCGTCCTTTGGGACATCTGGTGAGACCTCTCAGCCTCCCGCCCCTCAGAGTCTCCGTGCTGATTGGCCGAGCAGGGGG
>NW_020696050.1:0-8178 GCF_002925995.2 Terrapene triunguis | reverse complement strand
CGATGACCTCTCGAGGTCCCTTCCAGTCCTAGAATCTATGAATCTATAAACCTTAAGTTAATATGGTTAATGAATTTTTAAAATGCCGCTCAGAAAAGGCAACACTATCACTGACAAGCCCCTATTTTCAAGTGTTTACAACATTCTGAAACTTACTTCACTGGATTCAAATTTCTTGTTTCTCTCAATCCTAAATGAATGAGAGTTCAGTAAAATTTCATTTAGCTTCTAGAGTTATCAAAATTAAAGAAACATTTAATCAATTAAGTATCAGAGGGGTAGCCGTGTTAGTCTGGGTCTGTAAAAAGCAACGGAGGGTCCTGTGGCACCTTTAAGACTAACAGATGTATTGGAGCATAAGCTTTCGTGGGTGAATGCCCACTCCAATATATTTGTTAGTCTTAAAGGTGCCACAGGACTCTCTGTTGCTTTCATCAATTAAGATTTTTTTTCAGATTTTTATCTGTTGTTCAATAACTCAAGACTTTTAGAAACTTTCATATAGTTTAGCCCTCAAAAGGTAAAAATTCTTGACAGGTTGGGAAAAAACTGGCTTGGTAATCAGTAAGTATAAAAAGATTGCTGAATATTCAGTATATATTTAACTTGGTGTCTTTTTTTTTTTATAAAGTAAAAAATTTATTAGTGCAACAAGTCAAATACAATGTTAACGTAAAAAAAATAATATCGCCCTCCCTAATTAATCCACATATTCGTTCGCACTTTCTGCTAGGTTGGCTACAAGAAATCACCTGACCTATGATATTTTTTTGGTTGCGTGTATGTTGAGGAAAACTTTTTTAAATAGATGAATAAACAGAGTTCTTGGTATCTTCAGGAACCAAGTTGTGCAGCTGCATCACTGTAACGTTTCTAGTGTAGACATAACCCACTTCAGTCAGTGATTAGTTTTTCATTTGGTGAAGCTACCCTTCCACCATCCTTTATGCCCAATCCTTGCTTTTTTAATTAACTGAAAACTTTCAGTACAGCAAGAATTCAAGTGGGGCCTTCAAATCTTCCACTCTCTCCTAAAACAAGCAAACCAGAGAAGACTTTCAATCATGTCACCGTCCAAGGTCAAATCTCCTGTTGCAACTTAAAAAGCTCTGAAGACATAACAGTATTCATCATCCTCCATTCTCTCCAGCCACCAGTTGTGTGTCTTGTTTAAACTAAATTATAAAGTCTCCAGGACAAAGAGTGTCTTTTACTATATGTCTGTACATAGAATCTAAATAGCACAATGGGGCCCCAACCCAGCTGAGGTCTCTAGGCACCACGAACATAAATAATCATTTTTACAAGTATGAAGAGCTGCTAGCTTCTGGAGAGAGAAAGATTTAATTCAATTTGCCTCTATAACATGACAATAGGGTCTCCCAAACCTGCAGATGAAGGGGTTTCTGATGAATCTGAACTGGAAGACCGAAAAAGGGCCTAAAATTCCTCCCAGTGTTTTCTGTTACAGGAACTGTTGTTCCAATACATGAATATCACCAAATTGCTGAGAATTAAATGCACATACTTTGCTTAGCACCTTACAGTTGGCATGATCCCTGTCTATTTTTCTACCAATATATTCATTACAATCTTTGGCAGCACATGATACTAGATTTACTCATCTCATCAATCCAAACAAATTCCCTGCCATTAATACACAACTTTGCTTCCATTCCTAATGTAGATTCAGCAGGTACCTTCCGGACCATTAAATCCCTCCTATCCACTGAAGGGAACCTCCCCAGGACTCATCAGGTAAGAAGGCAGACAGTGCTTAGGGATATTAAATATACAGTAGCACTTAGACGAAGAATCACCCAAGCTAATCATTTTCTTACATAGAAAACATAGGACTTGCCATACTGGATCCAACCCAACTTTTATGCTTTTATACTTTGTCTTTTTTAGATTGTAAGCTCTTCAGGACAAGCACTGTATCTTCATGTGTGTTTGGACATAACATTTGGGGCACAAATAATTAGGAGGAATGGGATGTAAATAAGAGAAGGAAAATTTAGGCTGAATGGATGAGACTTCCTGGCAGCGAGATCTATCAAGTCTCCCAAGGGAAGTGGTGGAAGTCAGGTTTCTTGGCACATTTAACATCTAGACTAGACAGAACTGTAGTCCATGTACAATAGTGAAGAGTCTTACACCTGGACTAAGGGTATGTCTACACTGGGAATTTTCAGCACTTCAACTGGGGAAAGTGCTAGTGCAGACAAGGTGTAGGTGACCTAATAGGTCTTCACATACATTCTCTGAAAGTTTATCAAATAAGCAAACAGAGTTTCAAAAAGGTAATTAAAAAAGCAAGATACTATATAGTTTGGTAATTTTCTTTCATGTCTTAAGCTTTTTCATTTCTTCCCAATTAATGGTTTGCTCACTCCTGCCTTGGCATTCCACCCAACAATGCACCTGAATAATTTAAAGTATGGTTATACAAAAGGATTAGTGTTTCTGGAAATGAAAACCAAGGAACAGTCACAGAGGGAAGTTTGTATGATACTTAATAGTCTTGGAGATGACAGCTGTTCACAAAAGGGAACAATCCATGCATTGCTCATACAAAACACCTTGATATTTGGAGTACCTGAAATGTCTTTGGAATTCCTCCAACATTGTAGTGAACCACTAGACTCACTTTGTTGTCCTTCTCCACAATTTCAAAGCTTCCTTCTTTCCATTTTGTAATCCCAGTTTGTATGCTGCGCATCCGGACAGGTCCATGCACCTTCAGTGGAGCCATTTTTCTTACAAATAAATAACTTATAACAGATTAACTAAATTTACTTCACCTTGAAACCTGTTAAAAATAAGAAAATTAAAATTGGCAACTGGCAAATATATCCGCGTAAAGTGTAAAAATAAGGAATAGCATTTTTTGCAGGAGTCTAGTGAAAAAATAGAATACAGTAAATGAAACATGGATAAAGAAATCTTCCACAATTTGGCCAGCATTACTTTAACCCAGTGGTCCCCAAACTTTTCAGGGTTGTGACCCCCTTACCCCTGTCCACATTCCCCCTCCACCAGGGCTGAGAGTGAGGCAATGGCTCGGGGGGGAAATGTGGACAACAGTAAGGGGGCTGGGGCCACAGCCAGGCATTGAGTGCGGGGCCAGAAGTGGAGCTGGGTGGCTCTGCCTCCCTGTCCCCCGTGGGGGCTGGCCCAGGCCCCAGCCACAGGGTGTGCCCCACAGGTTGGGGACCTCTGCTTTAACCCCTAAATGTTTAACGGTGGGTGAGCTGACTCAATACAGACACCAAAAGATCTTGCAAATCTAAGAATGTAGTTTCCACAGAGTTTCCACAACAAATCCACCTTTAGCTAAGATCAGGAAAGGAAAGATGATGGGTAGAGGAGAAAAAACAACAAAAAATTTTCAAGGAAACCACTTTGTTTCCAAAATTAGACAATAAAACATCTAATGAGAAATCAGCTTTTTAGTAACAAAATTTATTCTTTGTATTTTACATGCTTGAATTATTGTCACCTCAACCTCATCCATTTTTCTGTCTCAGTCACCTGTTGCATCTTGTCACTGGTCTAGATTGTAAACTTTTGAGTACCGATTGTGTTTTTACATTGGTACAGCACATAGTACAATGAGACTCCAACTTGAATGAGGCTTCTAAGCAACACTAATACAAATTACTAAAATAACATGACAAATGATTCTGTAAATACTTCATGTTTTGATAGGCATTGTCTGATAAAAGCTTTTCTTTCCTTGGTTTTTAATAAGAACACACATACAGCCACCATTTTCTATTTAACTTTTGACTAAAACACTATTCTTAATTACAGCCTAGGACACACCACATACAGTAACTAAGTAGCATGGTCAAAATAGTTCAAATTTGAACAATATAGTTTTAAGGGAGTTTCTTTATAGATAATGAAGGTGTTCCTGCCATGAAGGTTAGTCAGCAGCAATACGTATAGCAGAGTGCCTTACTCAGCCCGCCCTTTCATCACTAACCCCCACACAAATTCCATGAAAGGTGATAGATACAGTTTATCCAAAAACACAAGACAAAGTTGCATTCCATCACCATTCCCTAGAGTAGATTTTTTCTCTCTCCACTACTGCTCTGCTAGTGAAAGCAATGGTAGGAGATGCCAATATACACAAGATACAGGTGTCAGCTAGATCTGCTCTCAGCAAGGTTAGTCAAAACCAGTGCTTCCCTCCATGACTGGCACCTCTACAGCTGCCCTGGAGGGAAATATTAAGTGAAAGTCTAGTGTCAATATGTCCACAGACCCGACCGCTGTCAATGGCTAAAGCGGAGAACTTCAGCATTTTGCCCCTTTGGGTTGCACTTACTCTCCCCACTCCCCTTGAGTTTTCTTGCAACAGTGTAGACAGGCCAAGGGGAGGAAAGACAGAAATCTATAGCCCCCCCCCCCCCAGGCATTCAAACAGAGAAACGTTTTCTGACCAGGACATGGCCCCTACCCCGTTTCACGGGGGGAGCCTTAGGGAATCAGAGGCACGCTTTCTTTTCCAAAGAGCAATTTGATCGACACCAGGAGGACAGGTCAACTTCCCTGTCAACGCCAGGCATCTGCCCGTCCCCAGCAACGCTGCGCTCGGGGCCGCGGGGCCGCCCCTAGGCCTGGGAGCCCTTCCACACACCCCCCCCCCGGATTGGCGGCTCCGGACCCCACGGGAGGGCGCGGGGGGCGGGGGTTCGGGGTGACACGGCAGCGCCACAGGCTGGGCCGGGCCCACACGGGGCAGAGCCTGGGGAGCGCAGCGCGGGGGGGGGGGGGGCAGCACCGGCCGGGGGGGGGGGGGGGGGGCGGGGGGGGGGGGGGGGGGGGCGGGGGCTCCGCGCGTGTGTGTGTGGGGGGGGGAGTATGGCCCCTACCCGGCTTCCCCGCCCGCCCCGCTCGCTACCTGCCGCTCGGTGTCTCCCGAGGCCCCGCCGGCGCTCGCTCCTCAGGGAGACCGGGGCGGGGGGGGGGGGGGGGGGGCGGCAGAGGGCGGGAAGCGGGCAGCAGCGCGAGAGCCCCGCGCGAGACACGCACGTACAGCGGGGGGCACGTCACCACGCCGCGGAGCACGCGCGCAGGCGCGTGGCGGGCCCTCCGCATCCCCCGACCCGGCCCGCTCCCCTGCCCCAGAATTCACCGCGCGCGGGCTCCGTCCGCGCCCGCCGGCTGCGCGCGCTCAGAGCACGTGACGGGGTGAGAGGGCGCAGGGCAGGGGTCACGGCGGCGCGCAGGCGGCCTGGGCCCCATGGCGGCGGCGGCCTCCTGATCCCGGCCCTGGGCAGCGCGAGCGGCGGCTCCGAACATGCACAGCCTGGCCACGGCCGCGGTGAGTCCCGCCCCCTGCGCCCGGGCCCGGGCCGGGGCCCGCCGCCCCCCCCCCGGGCCGGAGCCGGGTCCGCCCCCCCCCCCCCCCCCCCGCCGGGCGCGGCCGGCCCCCCCCCCCTCCGGCCGGCCTGGTGCCCCGTTCAGCCCGGGGGGTCCCCGCCCCCTTCTCTTCCCGCCAGGCGCGCCCCGGCCCCGGCCCCCGCCGCCGCGGGGCAGGCGGATAAAACCCGCCTCTCCTGCGAGCCCCCGGGGGGCCGGCCCGGCTCTCCTGGGCCCCGCGGGATCCGCTGTCCGAGCTCCTGCCTGAGGCAGCGCAGGCCGGAGAACTTCGCCGGGCCGGGGCCATGGGCCCAAAGCCGGGCCCTGGGGAAGGGCTGTGGAGCACACGCAGGCAGGGAAGCGGAGCCTGGGCGGCTGGGACCATGCGGGGCGGCTTGTGGCTTCGGCCCCGCTCCGTCGGGTTGAGTTCGCCGCTTCGCCTGCGGCTTCCCTGGGTTAAAAATCCCTCCTTGAGCTGATTGACACTCATGGAAACCGAGTCTTTGCCGTGGCGGGTGTGAACCGGGGCGGTTTGCCGCGAGATCAAGTTGTGGGGATGTTTTAAAACTCATAGTCGGGCTTAAAAAAAACAAAACACAAATATGAGTCACTGCAGTACTTAGCGGTGTCTAATTCGAGCAGCCTTTAGATGTCCTAGGCTGGGCAGTGATTGTAAATATGCATTGCTGGACTAAATACATTGGTAGAGCACAACAGGGTGAAAGCAGAAGGTTAATTATTTTAATCATTCCTTACGTTTTTATAGCAATATGATTCTATCCTTTTCTATAGTGGATAAGGGATTGTGGTACCTCCCATTAAGCTCCCAGCTTCCTTGTGATAAACCTGACGAAGTGGGCATTCACCCACCAAAGCTCATGCTCCAATACGTCTGTTAGCCTTTAAGGTGCCACAGGACTCTTTGCTGCTTTTTACAGCTCCAGACTAACACGGCGACCCCTCTGAGACTTGACGTTTTTAAACAGTCATTTAATAAAAACAACTGGTTGATGTGAATGGAGAGCAAGTTGTTGAGCGCTGATTTTAAAAGTGTTCAATAAATATACGCTCTGTGAACTGTGATGAAATGTCTTTACTGTCCACCAGCTTGCATTTATATATAGAAATATAAATGGGGCCCAAGATGCAGCCATCTCTGCAAGGTACTGATGGCTGCAGTACATCACACTATCCTTAGGCAAGGCTGTTGGGCCTATAAACAGGCATTTTTATTTTTCAGGTTGGAAGACGTTGTTGTTACAAAACTGTAATAAGGCTGAGCACTGGCAGAGTGACTAGTGAGACCGCTGGCAGAACCTGCATTTAGATGCTAATCTGAAAGGGGCATAAGATAATAGATGTGAGGTCCAGAGATTGGAGCAAAAACAATAAACGACAGAAAACTTGAAATAGAAGTATGAGAGTGAAAATACAAATTAATCAGACCCCTGCTAGGTCATTGTTAAATAAAGGTTCATGTTGGTGTTATCAGGTTGATTATCTAACAATATAGTTAGAAAAACACACACAATTAGGCAATATTGTGTGTTAATCAATGTTTTTTACCCAGAATGCTTGGGGGGCAGTTGCTTAATTAAAGAAGCCCCCAATTGGCTAAATCAAGTTTGTTATGTAATTGTCAGAGTTGCAATTTGGCAGGGACACTGCAGGTAAATGCTCTTCCCTGATTCACAAGCGCTCAGTGCGTGGTGCTTTAAGACAGCTATGACATCACTCTTGCATACATGAGGTGCAACAGAGGGTATTTAGTAAGATCATTGATAAGTATCGGGAATATTTACATACAGCATTTGACATTCCCCAAGATCTTAGGGAAGGAGAATGAGACTGTGAGCCTTGAAAACAGCAATTTGAAAATTAGAAGATTTTATCAATGACTACATTAAAAATAAATGAGACTTTCAGGGAAAAGTACCAGATGGGAATCTGTAGGGTCTGTGGGGAGAAATTTGATTCTTTCTTAGGAAGGCACTGGACACTATACATTTGTGCATGCATTGCTGAGGAGTCAACATATTTGAACTGTTAACTTGAACTGAACTTTCCAATAGGTCTAGCAAAATAGATCTGAATGTTTAGCTGTCAAAGGGCTTGTCATTCAGTCGTCATAAACAAACACAAATTAGATCTTCCAGTTTTCCATGTATTCCTAAACTCTGTTATAGGAGATGCTAACAGGATTACACTTCTAACTCTTGCAACAGAATAAATGTCACTCTTCACCATTCAAGAAATACCCTGGTTTGAGGTTCTGAAAAAGTATCTGGAAAACAGGGAGAGAGGAGAGGGGGTTGGAAGGATTGATTTGAGGAAAGATGAAGAGTTAAAATGTGTAGTGAGCTTTGCAGGGCAGGGATTGACTGTGTCTGACATCTACAGATAATCTGATATCACTAAGCAAATACTTTCCTAGTGAATAAGAGCAAGGGGTTATTAAGTCTACAGATTTTTAATAGCATAAATACCCAGGGTGGGGAAGAATTAAAACAGAGGTGGGCAAACTATGGCCCACGGGCCACATCTGGCCCGCGGGACCCTCCTGCCCGACCCTTGAGCTCCTGGCCTCTCCTCTGCTGTTCCCCCTCTCCCGCAGCCTCAGCTCACTGCACCGCTGGCACAGTGCTCTGGGCGGTGGGGCTGCGAGCTCTTGCCTGGCCGCGGCTCTGCAGCTGCCCGGCCCGACCCGGTGCTCTGTGCTGCGCGGTGGCGTGGCTGGCTCCAGCCGGGTGGTGCGGCTGCCTGTCCTGGTGCTCTGGGCAGCATGGCTGTAACGCCGCCAGC
>NW_020696049.1:0-6946 GCF_002925995.2 Terrapene triunguis | reverse complement strand
GGCTCCCAGCACCCCCTGCTCTAACCACCAGACCCCACTCCCCTCCCAGAGCTGGGGAGAGAACCCAGGAGTCCTGGCTCCCAGCCCCCCTGCTCTAACCCACCAGCTCCCACACCCCTCCCAGAGCCAGGGAGAGAACCCAGGAGGCCTGGCTCCCAGCCCCCCTTGCTCTAACCCACCAGCCCCCACTCCCCTCCCAGAGCTGGGGAGAGAACCCAGGAGTCCTGGCTCCCAGCCCCAGGAACGGCTCAGTCGGCAGGAGACGGTGCAGTGCTCTCAGGGCACAGCGTTCACTGTCGCTCCCTCCTGGCCCTTACGCCACCCGAACAAGCCGGCAGCTGACACCCCTCCCGCCCCGAGAGCGGTGCAAGGGGGAGCACAAAAGAGTCCTGTGAGCCGCCTGACCCCGAGCCCTGGCACACAAGGAACGAATAGAGAAGCCAGGCCGGGAGCAGTCACAAGGGGCCTGGGACAGAGGCCAGCTAGCAGGGCTTTCTGCTCCCCTGTGCGGCCCGGACGCCGGGGTCCCTGGGGCAGCTCGGCGTACGCTAGCCCCACCATCGCCAAGGCACTCGGCACCAATGCCTTGTGGGCAAGCGACCCAGGTTACCCTGTGGGGGAGACACCCAGCCACCCAGGGGGATTGTGGGAAGTCTCTGCCCAGCCCCTGGAAAATCCTGAGGGTCCCGGCGGGCTGAGGCGTGGAGGCAGCACGGCCTAGCAGGTAGGCCGCCGGGCTGGGATACCTCAGGCAAGTCCCTTCCCCACTACTTCCCCTCCGTCCCAGCCTCTGGGTGGATTTCAAGCTCGGGACAACGGGGGCCTCGAGCTCTGTCCCCAATTTCAAATGGGGGGGGGGGGGGAGTCCGTGCCATGCTCGGCGCCACAGGGGCCCTGGCGCCGGCTGGGGTCCGGGCAGTGACTCCTGGAGAAGCAGCAGTGTTAGCAGGTAGGGAGTCCATGCCCAGCCCACCCAGGACAAGCAGCCGGCGGATTTCCAGGGGAAAGGACTGAGCGTGGGAGACGCGCAGGGCTGAGCCGGGCAGCGGGTGGGAGGGAGAGCTGGGAATCCAAGGAACCGGTGTTTATCTTGGAGAACGGGATTGGAGCTGGGTTTTCTCTGCTCCTGCCCCTGGACTGCCCTTCTGCCGGGCCCAGCAAAAGCCGCCTTCCCCCCACCCTCCTTCCTGGCACGGCAACCCAGGTCACACCTCCAGAGTCAACAGGACTTTGTACTCTGAGCACTTGCCAGCTTCCCGACCCACCCTCATTCCCGCCTCAGAGAGAACAGCCTGATCTACAGAGGAGAGCTGGCAAGGGAAGGAATGCCAGTGTATGGCCTCCCTGCCCCCCACCCCCACAACCCATGCCCCTCCCAGAGCTGAGGAGAGAACCCAGGAGTCCTGGCTCCCAGCCCCCCCTGCTCTAACCCACCAGCCCCCACTCCCCTCCCAGAGCCGGGGAGAGAACCCAGGAGTCCTGGCTCCCAGCCCCCCTGCTCTAACCACCAGCCCCCACTCCCCTCCCAGAGCTGAGGAGAGAACCCAGGAGTCCTGGCTCCCAGCCCCCCTGCTCTAACCCACCAGCCCCCACTCCCCTCCCAGAGCCGGGGAGAGAACCCAGGAGTCCTGGCTCCCAACCCCCCTGCTCTAACTCACCAAGAACGGGGTGGCACCATGCCGGGCACTGCACAGACACCCAGCACCTGAGCTCAGGTGCCCCCCATCACGCCGGGTGCTGCACACCGGGCACCCGAGCTCCGGGGCTGCACAGAGCTTCCCGTCTAAGAGCCGGAGAAAGGCCCATGGCCTCTGCTGGATCGACACGGTCAGCGAGGCCCCGGGAGACGCAGCACCTGGCTCAAGCTGGACCCCAGCCCAGGGGCCTTGCCCCCCTCCCAGAACACGCAGAAAGCCGATGCTGAGCACGGGACGGACAGACGGCGGCGAGGGACAAGGGGCTGGGTTCAAATCCCGGCTCTGCCGCAGACTGGGGCTGTCTGTATCCTGCAGCCTTAGCTGTAGTGTGGACGTGTTTCAGCCCAAGCCCTGCTCCCATCCACACACAAAGCACTCCGAGTGTTCGTCCAACGCTCAGCCCCATGACAGACCGGTACACAAAGCAATAGCGCAGATCTGAAGGAGGACGGGAACCTTTCAAGCCCAGCTGGGGTTGTTGGCCCTCACTCCATGTACTTCGTAAAACCCGTGTGTGACGAAGTGGGGAGGGTCTTGCTTTCCTTGTTTCCTATCGGGATATGGTTTGCATGCAGAGGGGCTGGGACTCAGTTTCCCTGGGGGTTACTGGTTTATTGAGGGAGGGGAGAGGGAGTTTGTTGTTACAGAGGACCAGCGAGGGAACTTGGGACCCCAGCCACTGGCCTGGAGGATGGAGACCCCAGCGACGGGTGACCTGACGACCCGGAGGCCCAGCTCAGGAGTCGCAGCCGGTTCTGGCCAGTGGGAGGACAATGGGCTGCGAAGAGGGGAGAGGAGGCCCAGGCCCCAGTTTACAACCCTGTTTACCTGGAGAGAAGACAATGGACAGAGGGGGGGCTTGGGGCCGGGGGTATCAGATGCCCAGCTGGGAAGCAGGGGGGCTCGGGGCTGGAGACGGGGGGCAGGCAGAGCCCCCTGGATGCAGGGTGACTGGGATGTGCTGGGCTGAGGGAGGCCAGGCCTGAGGCCGAAGAGTTTCCTGTGCTAGGTTCAGTCGCTCAATAAAACTCCTGTGTTACGCTGGCTGAGAGTCGCTCCGGGCTAGAGAACGGGGGGGGGGGGGGGGGGGGGGGCCCCGGGGGGTCCCGAGCGAGGGGACTCCCCGAGGGGGCCCATGGCAGAGACAGACGTGCTAAGGCTCCGAGAGGCGCGGCTCCAGGAGGTGGAGAGGCCTGACCCTGAGAGAGAGTGGACCCCCAAGAAGGGCTGTTGCACTGAAGGGGGCACCCCCCACGGACCGCACAGGGCCACAATTGGTGAGTCCGTGACACCGTGGAAGTGCCCAGTATGAGATGGTGAAAGGGCGTGGCTCCTGTTTCGGGGGGGGCGTCCGACCCAGGCTGGAGCCGTTCTGGGAGATGCTTTAGTTCGGCTGGATCCAGGGGTAAGCGGGCGGGATTCTCTGACCCAAGAGGTCAGGCTAGATGAGCCGGAATCTACGACACTCTCTATGTAGGAGCCACGTAATCAATCTCTGGCTCCCACCGCAGCCTCACCCTCTTCAGTGTATTTAGCGTCATAGCTGGCGTGGCAGGGATCCCCACGGTACAGATGGGGAAACTGAGGCATGGCGCAGCCGAGCGACTGGCCCAGGGTCACACAAGAAGTTGGTGGCAGAGCAGGAAATTGAGCTTGGCTCTGCCACCTCTAGGCTAGTGCCCCATCCTTCCCCTCGAACCCATGAATTAGCCTGCGGAACTCACTGCCACCAGAGCACGGCTGGGGGAATGCATCCGGCGCAGGGATGCAGGCAAGCTCCGGCTGGTCTGGTAAGAGGGCCCAGGCTCCACAGCACCGTCCACCCAGCCCCGGCTCCACAGGCTGCTGGCACAATGCGGGGCAGAGACCCTGGGGAAGGCGGCGCATGGGGAATGGCCCATCCTGGAACACTACCACCCCTTCCCTGCCCCCCGGCGTTCTCCCCAGACAATGTACCTCCCGTCGGCACAGACCTGGCCCGGAGTCTGCGTCTCAGGCAGGTTCAAACATGACCCAATCAGCCCTACACCCTGCCAGCTGGCAACACGGCACTCATTCTCAGTGGCAGCCAAACAGCAGCCGGAGTCTGGGTTTTGAGGAAGGGGCAGCTCTGGGAGGGGAGTAGGGGCTGGTGGTTAGAGCAGGGGGCGCTGGGAGTCAGGACTCCTGGGTTCTCTCCCCGGCTCTGGGAGGGGAGTGGGGGCTGGTGGGTTAGAGTGGGGCGGCTGGGAGCCAGGACTCCTGGGTTCTCTCCCTGGCTCTGGGAGGGGAGTGGGGGCTGGTGGTTAGAGCAGAGGGGCTGGGAGCCAGGACTCCTGGGTTCTCTCCCTGGCTCTGGGAGGGGAGTGGGGGCTGGTGGGTTAGAGCAGGGGGGGCTGGGAGCCAGGACTCCTGGGTTCTCTCCCCGGCGCTGGGAGGGGAGTGGGCTTGGGAGACAGCAAGTGCGGCTTTGTGGTTAAGGGACCGCATGGGACTCAGAGACCTGAGTTCATTTCCCAGCTCTGCCACAAGCTCCCTGTGTGACCCTGGCCATGTCACTTCGCTTCTGCACCTCAGTGCCCAGCTGTAAGGGGGGGGGAACCCCTCCTTTCTGTTCTCCTCAGGGCTGGGAGGGTCTTGCGATAGGGTCTGTGCAGGGCTTGGCCCCGATCCAGATCGGGGTTGGGGGGTCTTTGTGGCACCCAGCCACTCGGCCCTGCACCACCCAGGCCATTTCTTCCACAGCTGCGTGTGTCAGCGCTGGTCACTCCTGGACTTGCACACCAAGCACAGCTGTTGGGTTCCCCTTTGGCAAGGCCACCCAGCATCCACAGCTGCAGAGCACCAAAGCACAGAGGTATGGGGGGCAGTAAGATGGGGACCCCCCGAGCCCTTCACACTACAGCCTGGTGCCCTGTGGGCCGGGCCATCAGCGGGCGAGGCGTCGGAAACCGGCAGCTGACGGCAAAGCAGGCTCTTCCGATCGAGAGAGGAACCTGCAGCTGTGCCCCCCCATGTCCCGCACGGCAAAGCCCACCCTCAGGGGAACTGCAGAGAAAGCAAGTTCCCCCCGCGATAGGTTTCAGCTGGGAGTTATCTAGCACGGTAGCACCCTAGGGGTCCCAGCCTAGATCAGAAGCTGCCGCACAGGACCGCGCCCCACAGGGAGCTGCACAGACACCACCCCAAGACCGAGATCGGGGTCCCCCCCATGCCAGGCACTGTACAAACAACCCTTCCCCGCAATGCTCTTTAAGGCCTTATGAAAATCGAGGGCCAAAAGTTCCTTGAGCAACTTAGTATACACCCCACAAGTTCCTGTGAGCCGTGTCACGCTGGGCCAAATCTGCCTCCAGGCGCAGTGGGTCGCAAAACCCGTTTCTATAGGGCCTGAACTGATCGCCCCAAACCGGAACTTCAACACACCCCGGATGCAACTTTTGAACCAAAATATTAAACAAAATATCCAGCCTTAATGATCGTACAATCTAGGGGCCTGATCCAATACACAGCCAGGCCCCCTAAGTCCCAGCCTTAACCATGAATCCATCCTCCTCCAGCAACTTTTTCCACCTGGGATCACGCACAGGGGGAATATCCAGCGGCCTTGGGCCCTTTGAGCCAAGGTTAACAGGCCAAACGATTCCTCATTGCCCATGAGTCCCCATGCAGCAGTGATCCCCCCACCCCGAGCCATGCAGCCCCCCAAAGACGAACGATACCCCGCGCTTTCCCTCCACAGATCTCACAGAGCTTCATGCTGGGGATTACTGTCCTCATTGGAGAGACGGGGGAAACTGAGGCACGAGGTGGTGAAGGGACTCGCCCAAGGGCGCTCAGTGGCAGATCTGGGAACAGAAGCTGGGTCTCTCGCGTCCCAGCCCACTGCTGGACCAACTAGACCATGCTGACCCCCATCTGCAGCACTCCAATCCCACCACCCAGGTCGCCCGCCACATGGCCCCCAGTGAGCCTCTGACCACAGCAAGCTCACGCTGTCCCACTGCTAACATACCCGGCTCCAGCCGTCGGGAAATCACTGTGGGGCTCCCCCGCAAGCCCCCATCCCAGGGCTATTCCTTCCCCTCCCAGACACCAACAAGGTCACCTTATTTCCAGCAGAGAAACATCACTTACAGGTGTGAGGTGCTGCGGGTTGTCTGCCGTTGCTAATAGGACAGCAGGTCTCGCTGCCGAGAGCTCCCTGCACCACAAAGAAAAAGGACGGGGGGGAGCCGGACAGGCCCAGGGCAGGGCTTCGGAACGGCCAACTTTCTACCCCAGCCCACTGCAGAGCGGGGAGTTCGCCGACATTTCCCTCCCTCGGCAGGCAGCTCCGCTGGCCACCACACAAGGGGTTGATCTGCATTTCACGGCAGGTGTGGGGGAAAGGGCCTCAGGAGAGTACAGCCACATGAAGCCCTGTGCCGGAAGGTGGGCTCGCTCAGACCCCACACTGCGAAGGGGGGTCCGGGCTCCCCGAAGCCTGCATGAAATCTATCCCGGACACCTGGGATTTTCAGCTCTGCTCCAGACTGCCTGTGTGATCTGGGGGCAGCTCTCCAGCCTGGGATCACAATGGTCAGCTGGCCTGAATCTACGGAAAACCCTGGGGGAGTCCCTGCGTCTCCGGGCCTCAGTTCCCCTGTCTGTACAATGGGGCTAAGCTGTCTGCCTTGTCTGTTTAGGCCGGGCCTCCCAGGGCTGGCACTGCTTTCTTCTGGCTCTGTAGTGCCTGGCGCCGTGGGGGCCACCAGCTGGGGGGCGGCGTTGTACCGGGGGCAAGGAGTCTGGGCAGCCCTCCCCACAACCCTCCCCTGAGGCAGACCTGTCCAGCACCCCAGCTCAGCACTCTCGGACTCCCAGCAGCCACCGTTCTGCAAAGAGCCTCGCACAGCCTGGGACCCTGGGGGGAGCCCCACAGAGACACTGCGGCACGTGCCCCTGGGCCAAAAGCACCGAATCCAGCGCTAGGCCAGCTCCGAACAGGGAGAGGTTTGCTCAGCCGCTGATTCGGGGCAGGTTGGGACATGTCCAGCCAGGCAGAGAGCAGAGAAGCACCCACCCCGTTCGCGCCGGAGAGGCAGGTCGGCCCGCTGTGGAACTCTACTGCACGAGCACCATCGGCACGGGCTGGGCACAATACCCCCCTACAGCCCCTCCGCCGACCCCCGACATGCTCGCAACCCCGGGCCCCACCGGCGGCCCCTCCGCCAACCCCCGCCGCGCCCCCACCCCCGGGCCCCGCCGGCGGCCCCTCCGCCAACCCC
>NW_020696048.1:0-12957 GCF_002925995.2 Terrapene triunguis | reverse complement strand
AGCCTGCGGGGAGGAGGCAGGGCTGGGGATTTGGGGAAGGGGCGGAGTTGAGGCGGGGCCGGGGGGGGGGCAAAATTGTTTTTGCCTTGGGCGGCAAAAATTCTAGAGCCGGCCCTGATGGTGGGCTAATGTTTGCAGCAGTTCTGCCAGAAGTTATTGAGCCTGATAGTGCTCACCTACAGACCAGGCGAGAACAATCACTTCCATTACAGCCTGTGTGAGGCAGGAGGCCAGCCTACACATTCCCAGTGCTTCCCTCCAGCATCAAAAGCTCTGCCAGAACTCGCCCCAACTTCAGGTGGGTCTGGGCTGGGTTCAAGCCGGACCTTCCTCACAGCCCTGCTTCCCTACCAGAATGGAGTAAAAACACCGAGGCCCAGATCTTTAAAGGTATTTAGGCCTTGCTCTGTTCAGTGTTGTCATGCCCAAGTCTCATTTTCAAACATGATTTAGGCACTTGGGAACCTAAATCCCATTGACTGTTAATGGGATTTTTGCTCCTAAGTGCTTAACTCCCATTTGAAAATGAGATTTAGGCTCCTAAATCAGCTAGGTGTTACAGTGCTGAGTGCAGCAGTGCCTAAATACCTAAGGGTCCGATCCAATGCACACTGAAATCACCAGGAATCTTTCCATGGATCGGTGTTTATTTTGCAGAAGAGAAGAGTACCACATGACCCTTTCGCCCCTTCACCAGAATGAGAGGGGACTCATATGAAAAAAAAGGGGGTTTTGACATGAGAGAAGGAAATGTATTTTTATGCACCAGGTAAGTAAGCTATGGAACCCGAAGCCACTAGATATTATTGTAGCAAATAACATAGTCAGATCCAGTACAGGATTAGACCCGTGTGTGAATGAGAACAGCATCACAGTTCCTCCAGCAAGGATCAGATTAAAAGGATCAGTCTGTCAGCGTCAGGGTAGAAGATCGTTATCATCTGGGGCTGCATAGCACTTTCCCTCTCCTGACTCATGGTAAAGTGTTGAAGAATTGGCTGCCCTCTTGTAACTTCCCTTGAATCATCTGTCCTTGGTGAGCACTGGAGACAGGGTGGCAGGCTAAATGGGCCATTGGTCTTCTTGAGTGTGGCAATTCCTCTCCCTGCGTTTCTGAGGCTCAGGTATAGCTCGTCACTTGATTTAGACATCTCTAGCTCTACTGGTGAAAGATACCAAACTGTGTGCAACATCTGGCCAAGTGCACCTTGGGATGAATAGAGAACCATTATCACATCCCTTCAAATCCCATTTTCACCTGCTTATGTGGTACAGGCTAGAGCCTTGCTGGTGATGCATATTGAGGCTTGAAGCTCATCTGCTTTGCAAAATCCACTTGTCACTTTTTAAAAATAAACTCTCCTGTCTGCTTTGTTCAGCCTTGACTGAGTAACATGGGGCTGGGCTCAGCAAAGCAGCTAAGGGGATGATTTGTAATATGCACGTGCTACATAGAATGAAGGGCCAAACCCTGAGAGGCTCTGAGCATTGAGGTCAATGTTAGATCAAAGGCAATTAACATGCTTGCAGTTTATGATGATGAACTATAAGGATTGTGGTAGCACGTAGGGACCTCAGTTAGGGATCAGGGCCCCATTGCTCAAGGCAGAGACCAATAGGCTCCAAAGGCTTTACAATCTAAGGGTATGTCTACACTACGAGGGTATTTCGATTTCACTTAAATCGAATATGTGGAACCGATATTGCAAAGTCGAACTTGTGTGTCCACACTAAGGACAGTAATTCGACTTTGTGAGTCCACACTAACGGGGAAAGCGTCGACATTGGAAGCAGTGCACTGTGGGCAGCTATCCCACAGTTCCCGCAGTCCCCGCTGCCCATTGGAATTCTGGGTCGAGCCGCCAATGCCTTCTGGGTAAAAAAAAGGGTCGAGGGTGCTTTTGGGTAATTGTCGTCATCCGTCTGTCACTACCGCCCTCCCTCCCTCCCTGAAAGCGCCGGCGGGAAATCAGTTCGCGCACTTTTCGGGTCAGTGACAGCGCGGACGCCACAGCACTGCGAGCATGGATCCCGCTGCGACCATCGCTGCAGTTGTGGCCCTTGTCAACGCCTCGCAGGTTATCATCCACCTTTCCCAGAGGCAGATGCAGATAAACCAGGCGAGGAGGCTACGGCACCGCGGTGAGGGCCTGAAGTCTGAGAGTAGCACAGACCTGTCAGAAAGCACGGGACCCCGCACCGAGGACATCACGGTGACAATGGGTCATGTGGATGTTGTGGAACGGCGATTCTGGGCCCGGGAAACAAGCACGGACTGGTGGGACTGCATAGTGCTGCAGGTCTGGGACGAATCCCAGTGGCTGCGAAACTTTCGCATGCGGAAGGGGACTTTCATGGAACTTTGTGAGTTGCTGTCCCCTGCCCTGAAGCGCAATGACACCCGGATGCGAGCAGCCCTGACTGTCCAGAAGCGAGTGGCCATACCCTCTGGAAGCTTGCAACGCCGGACAGCTACCGGTCTGTCGCGAACCAGTTTGGCGTGGGCAAATCTACCGTGGGGGTTGTTGTGATGCAAGTAGCCAACGCAATCGTCAAGGTACTGCTCTCAAAGGTAGTGACCCTGGGAAACGTGGAGGTCATCATAGATGGCTTCGCCGCGATGGGATTCCCAAACTGCGGTGGGGCTATAGATGGAACTCACATCCCTATCCTGGGACCGGACCACCAGGCCAGCCAGTACATCAACCGAAAGGGCTACTTTTCGATGGTGCTGCAAGCACTGGTGGAACACAGGGGATGTTTTACCAACATCAACGTTGGATGGCCGGGCAAGGTTCATGACGCTCGCGTCTTCAGGAACTCTGGTCTGTTTAGACGGCTGCAGGAAGGTATTTACTTCCCGGACCACAAAATAACTCTTGGGGATGTGGAGATGCCTACAGTGATCCTTGGGGACCCAGCCTACCCGCTAATGCCCTGGCTCATGAAGCCCTACACTGGCGCCCTGGACACTGAAAAAGAACTGTTCAACTACCGGCTGAGCAAGTGCAGAATGGTGGTGGAGTGTGCTTTTGGACGTCTCAAGGGGAGATGGAGAAGCTTACTCACTCGCTGTGATCTCAGCGAAACCAATATCCCCATTGTTATAGCTGCTTGCTGTGTGCTCCACAATCTGTGTGAGAGCAAGGGGGAGACCTTTATGGCAGGGTGGGAGGTTGAGGCAAATAGCCTGGCATCTGATTACGCCCAGCCAGACAGCCGAGCGATTAGAAGAGCCCAGCGGGACGCGCTGTGCATCCGGGAGGCTTTGAAAGCTAGGTTCCACAGTGAGCAGGGTAACCAGTGACTTTTACGTTTCTGTACAGAGAAGCTGAACCTGCCCCCGTTTCTTTACCCAGTTAAGGATGACTATCCTCTCCAGTTACAGACCTCCTCCACCCCCTTCCAAAAAAATAAAATCAGTTTTATTTTGTTATTGAACACCGTTGTCTTTAGTACTGTTTTCGTGGGAATCTTTGAAACCGGGGACGCAGACTGTGGTGGGGAGCGGGTGTAGTGTACTGATGCAAATGATCCTTCTATACTCCAGGAATGACAGGATTCGCAGTGGCGGACTGGTTGTTTCAACGGAGCCTGCCAGCCCTCCTGAGCAGGACTGCGTGTATGTGGGGGCTATGTGACTTTATGGCAGGGGGAGGAGGGTTACAGCTCCCCTGCTGCGTGGCTCTGTGATCCAGGACAAGGACCGCTGCATAAGATCTGTAACTGCCCTCCCCCGCCACAAAGTCACAGAGCAAACAACCACCCCCCGCCCCCCACAGAACATGAAAACCACCTTCCAGACTGACCAGGGTAACTAGTCACTGCACTGTGTATGTGCCCTGCTGCTGGACCTGCCCCCGCCTCTGTACCCTGCTAAAGGTGACTGTCCTGTCCAATTACCAAGCCCCTTCCCCCCCTCCAGACAGACTCTCCCTCAAAAGAACCTGACTGAAACAGTAATGAACAGAAACGTATTTTTTATTAACAACCAGACAGGAAACTGGGGGGTGAAAGTTGGACGGGGGCTTGGGTGAGGCGGGCAGGAAAGGACTTTTCAAATTTTGGGGAATGACAGCCTTCTGGTGCTTGAGCAGTCTGCAGGGGTGGAGTGAGAGTTTTCACGGACTCTGCCACCCCTCCTTCTTTGGACTTTGGGAGAGGGGGGTATGGGACTTGGTGGCGGGGGAGTGCGGTTCCTGATAGACTGCAGCGGGGCTCTGTCCTCCTGCCTCCGTTCCTGCAGAACATCAACAAGGCGCTGGAACGTGTCCGTTTGCTCCCTCAGAAGTCCAAGCAGCGTTTGAGTCGCCTGCTGGTCTTCCTGCCGCCACCTCTCCTCACGTTCCATGTGTGTCCGGTGCATTTGTGACAAATTCTCCCTCCACTGGTTCTGCTGTGCTGCCTGGGCTCGGGAGCAGCCCATTAGTTCTGAGAACATGTCCTCTCGCGTCTTCTTCTTCCTCCGCCTAATGTGCGCTAGCCTCTGGGAGTGTGATGCCAAGCAGTGTTGGGAGACAGTTGCAGATGTGGCTGTGGGAATGAGGAAAAGGCAGTGAATTCCTCCGAAAGATAAATGTGGTTGTGAATCAAGAACATAGTTTTTCTCTGTGAACAAGACCATGAACCACACCTATCACATGCGCACTCAGGACAAGGTCGAATTTTTGAACCTCGCCTTCACTGCCTGGGCTTTTGCACTGCCGATCTGGGAAGCGGGGCAGGACACGGTACTCTCTGTAGCAGGCAAACATGGTAAGCCGTAGACTTGTGGCTGCTTAAAACTTTAGGAGTACCACTGGCCTCCTTTCACATTGAAAGCACTGCCAGTCTGTGCTGCCAGCAATCGGCCAAGCAGGAACTCTGGCCCTGTCCCACCCCCTCGCGGATGAGCCAGGGGAAGATCCCTGTATGCTGCCCCTCTCCCGCCCCCACCGCGTGGCTGTAAACCAGCGGTCACAGTTCTGTAAAGGAACTTGTTGCAAGCAGTCCCAATACTAACAGTCCCCTACCTAATTCAAAGCAGGTCATCATGAGCGATATTACTCTCATGAGGATCCCGGACACCGAGATCCAACGGATGCTTCGAGAAAGCCTGCAGAGACCGGGGCCCTATGCCGCCATGCTATGCAAGGCAATGATACCGGAGTACCTGCTTGTCTCCTGCTGCGGGAACGTCTCCTACTTCGGAGGACCAAGTAAAGCCGCTCTCCCCAGGAACCTGATGAACAGGCTATCCCATTACCTGCAGGAGAGCTTTGTGGAGATGTCCGTGGAGGACTACTGCTCTATCCCCGGACATATAGACAGGATTCTAATGTAGCTGCAGTAGCAGGGACTAAAGAGTGGAGCAGCTTGGGCAGCACAATCATGCACAACCGGACACTGTTTGATTTTTTTTAAATAGTTGTTACTGATTACTTAAGTGCCCAGGGGGAAGAAATCATGATTCACAGATTGTTCTTAGTACTAATATTCAAGTATTGTAAAAAATAAAGGTTAATATGTTTAAAGCACTTACCGCTTGATCCTTCGCCTGAATCTGTGTCCAGGTTACATGCTGGGGAGGGTTGGTAGGGGATCTCTGTAAGGGTGATGAAGAGATCCTGGCTGTCGGGGAAATCAGCTTGGTAAGCGCTGTCGACTGCCTCGTCCTCCTCATCTCCTTCCTCATCTTCCCCGTCCGCTAACATGTCCGAGGAACCGGCCGAGGACAATATCCCATCCTCAGAGTCCACGGTCAGTGGTGGGGTAGTGGTGGCGGCCGCACCAAGGATGGAATGCAGTGCCTCGTAGAAACGGGATGTTTGGGGCTGGGATCCGGAGCGTCCGTTTGCCTCTTTGGTCTTCTGGTAGCCTTGTCTCAGCTCCTTGATTTTCACGCGGCACTGCGTTGCATCCCGACTGTATCCTCTCTCTGCCATGGCTTTAGAGATCTTCTCATAGAACTTTGCGTTCCGTCTTTTGGAGCGCAGCTCGGAAAGCACGGACTCATCGCCCCACACAGCGATGAGATCCAAGACTTCCCGATCAGTCCATGCTGGGGCCCTCTTTCTATTCTGGGATTGCACGGCCATCTCTGCTGGAGAGCTCTGCATCGTTGCCAGTGCTGCTGAGCTCGCCACGGTGTCCAAACAGGAAATGAGATTCAAACTGCCCAGACAGGAAAAGGAATTCAAATTTTCCCGGGGCTTTTCCTGTGTGGCTGGTCAGAGCATCCGAGCTCGGACTGCTGTCCAGAGCGTCAACAGAGTGGTGCACTGTGGGATAGCTCCCGGAGCTATTACCGTCGATTTCCATCCACACCAAGCCTAATTCGATATGGCCATGTCGAATTTAGCGCTACTCCCCTTGTTGGGGAGGAGTACAGAAGTCGAATTTAAGAGCCCTCTGTGTTGAACTAAATAGCCTCGTGGTGTGGACGGGTGCAGGGTTAATTCGATTTAACGGCGCTAAATTCGACATAAACGCCTAGTGTAGACCAGGCCTAAGTTGAAGATGAGCAACAACAGGTGGATGTTAACAAGCAGACGGGATAAGGAGCATAAGATGACAACTGTGAACCTGGGGTTTTCTGGCTGCACTCTTGGAAAGTGGATGTCCAGGCTCAGGAATTAGTGGTATTGACTAAATATGCAAAGGTAAAACTATTTGGAGAGACTATTCAAAAGAAAGGAATCACTGGGTAAGTCCAAATGCATCTTTTCTATAGTCACTTTCAGCGCCTAGCCAATTGCTGGGTCAGATCCTCAGCTGGTGCAAATCATAGCAATGCCAGTGCAGACACTGGAGCTACACTGGTTTACACCAGCTGAGGATATTGGTTGGGATTTCCAAATGGCCAACATGGCTGAGTCAATGGGAGTTGTGCTCCTGAATCTCACTCCTGGCCCATTATGTGGGTGTGGAACAGTATCCCTAATGGATTGTAGAGCAAGCCTCTCCCACAGGGCGTTTTATAGCGCTGGAGCCCTTTGTTGCTGCTGGCAGTCAGGCTGGGTTAGGGCTGGAGGAGGTGGAACCCTGGCTGCTTTCTTTAGGCTGGTCAAAGCCATTTTGTCTTGGAGAGGTTTTAGCCAGACCCCATCTATTGTCATTCATGTCAATTGAGCTGGGCTGATTCATGCCAGCTGAGGATCTGGCCCTTTTGGTATTTATAGTCAAACTCATTCTGTCTTGTTTTTATTCCATCTCACTCACGTGCTGTAACCACGTTCTGCAGTGAAATCACATGGACCCAGTGTGTTGCCCCCAACGCCCTGATACAGGGCCGATCTGTATCACCCTCCATTCCCCATCACACAAGGGAGTGTGAAAAGACTGAAGGAGTGTAAATTCAAATGAACAACCATACCCCTGCAGTGTCCGGAGCGGTAAGAACTGTGGTGACTGTGTGTAGTTACTGCACCTTTAAGGTCTGGAACAGACTGCATGGTGGAGCTCAAATGACTTGGCAGCTGGCAGTCACTTGCGGCTGGAGTTGAGGGTGGAGACCAAGGCCATGAATGAAGCGGTGCTGGATGTACCTGGTAAATAAGGACCCGCTCAATGGGATTGCTTGATCCCTTTTATTGTGGTTGCTACTATGTGCTTTTTGCTCTTTCTGTTTCATCCAATTAAAATAGCTGCAGTTAATTAAAAGACATAATGGATTTCAAGAGACATACTGCAAGTTGCCCCTCTCGTCCTTTCAGCAGATGCCGCCTTAGCCAACTTGCTCAGTGCTCTGTCTTCGGTGCTTTTATTTTTAACTAACTCCTCTGGGTTTCTCTAGCTCACATGTTTTAAAGAGAGTAGCTCAGACTGCCTCCCCCAGAGTAATAAAATGCAGCCCACTGGCCACCCTTTCCCTGTAACGGCAGCGCGAGGGCAAAGCTGAGCAGCGGCAGGTTTTTGTAGCTGGTGAATTCCAACAAGCAATTTCTATTTCCAGGGCAGATGTGAGAGCCAGCCAGTGTTAGGGTTGTGGGCATTTTTAGGATTAAACATGTATGCAAATATTATAGATGCAAATGAGGTGCATCCCTTGGGCGTCTGGCTAGTTACTAATATGGCACTCAGTGTCCAAAGTTTGGTGACCTCTGGCTTATAAGAGGAAGAAGAGAGCCTGCTGTTGCTTCCCTTAAGCCTCTCTTACAGAGAGCCTGTTTTTCTGAATGGCATTTAGGGCTCGTGTGCAATGTAACGTGGCCCAAGGGCAGAGCTGCAATGTGTGGCTCTCATTTAAAGCACATAGACGCTGGAGGTAGGTGGACTCTTGTTTCAGTTTCACAAGCACAAGGGTGGATGGATCACAGTTGGGAGAACAGTTCCCAAGGCTCATCTGTCACTTTGTGGCTAATGTAGTCAGACCACAGGCATTGCATTCAGTTCAACAGGAATTGGCCTGTATTGCCCAGTCCCTACACAGATCTGATGGTAAAAAGATACTGACCTTATAAAAACAAGCATTAGAAACAGCGCTTGTAAAACCCAAGTGGCAAATGGAAGGAGGGGTGGGGGAACCAGTGCTGCAGGAGTATTTTGAATTGAAAGGAAAACTCTATGCTTTGCATTTCTTCCTATTAAAAATGCTAATGACCACTGGATCTTTTGATTGTTTAATATGATTTGGAATAAGAAGTATTTGTATTCATTTCCAGAGATGATGCGCAGACCTGATCTTAAACTGATTTAGACAGCATTGTACATCAAGAAAAATGAGAAGGGAAAAAGTCTAATGTATAGTAATTTTTTTACATTGTGCTTCTTGCAAGCCTGCACAGAATTCTAAGCTATAGATACATTCTATCTCCAAAGTTTATATTACAAAAGAACATCAGGCGTGTACCGTTAAAGTACTATAAGAGCAGGAAATGCCAAAATGAAGATGACATGCTCAACCTTAACTGTGTCCCTTTGCACTGTGCATGATGATACAGTTGTTAATAACATGAACACATGATATACCTCAAATACTGCTATATTATTATTAATTTATTGTTGTTGTTGTTTTATTATTTGTGTTATCGAACTGCCTAGGAGCCCCATTCGTAGACAAGGACCCCATTTGGTAGACACTGTACACACACAGAGCAAAAAGACAGCCCCTTCAGTGTTGTCTACAGTCTAAGATGCACTGCAGTGGTGTATGACATTCCTCCAATAATATGTATTAGGTACTGGGTCTGGAGTGACCATCCTATATGATTGAAGTTATGCAGGTAGATATGGCTACCAAGTGGAGTAGGTAATTGCTCTCCTTTTCATTGTACAAAATGCTAGCAGACTTATTCCCAGCTCCCTCCCTCTATGTTTTATTTCTTTACCCTTAAGTGAGGTCCACTTCCTGTTTTTAAAGAGACTCTCCCAAGTGTCTGTGAAGGCAGGCAACATTCACCTCCTTTTGTATTACTATTAAGGTTTATTCCATGTCTTTAAAACACAGGGACCCAGCTGGAGGTGGGTTAGCACTATAAGCATGTTTGGATCTGAAAAGGAAATGGAATGGAATCTTTTCCCACCTACACTAAGCAGGCTTGAATCTGCTAACAGAGCATGGAAAGAAGGAGGCTGGCCAAAGACAGTAAACAAAACAGAGCCCTGAGGCTGGCCAAGTAAGTACAACTCCACTGACTTCAATGGAGCTTAAGGGGCATACACCAGCAGTGAATTAGGCCCCTAGCGCGTGTGATGGAATGAAACCCCAAATGATCCCATATATCCCACATATCTATAATATATATTTGACTGGTGCATAAATTTGACTTGTGTGTATATGTATGTATGTGTTTGTGCACCAGTCAAATTCTATTGTTTGAAGCAGTTCAGAGTTTTGGAATAATAGAAATAGCATTGGAGTAGGTGGATTAGTGGGAAGAATAAATAGATGGCAGTTAAAGGTGCGTGATAAATGCAATTTAACACATGGTTCTACAGTGTATTCTATGAATATTACCACTTCATGTGTATAATATATATGTGGTTTGATCCCACCCAGCCTTGAGAGCTGAACTGGGTCAGTGCTTGGATAGGAGAAGCAAAAAAGAGGTGCTGGTGTCTTAGTAAAGGCACTCTTCTGTCTGAGTCCATGCTGAACCAATTCCCATGGTGTTAGAGGTTGCTGGACTGCTGGAAGTGCCATGTTTCCAATGAGGTTTGAAACTGGGGTCCTGACCACTTCTGGTCATTAAAGGTAGACTAAGAGGCCCATATACCTCCTAAGGCCCATACTTCCTAAGATCTCCTGTTGAGGCTTATTTAGCAGAGCTGGCAGAATAGTGCAAAAATGTTTCCCATGATTATTACATTTTTACAGGATTTTATTTCATCTATGTTTGCCCCCTTTTATGTTTGCTGTCTGTGTGTATGTGTCAGCCAGGTTGTAGGCAGAAATGTTCACCTGAACAGTGAGCTTTGGGGACTTGATTTTCATTTACACTAAAGCTCCTTTAATGTAGGTGTAAATGTAGTTCATATCCTTTTACACTGCCAGAGAGGTAGGTGTGTGTGGGGGGCTTCATGTAAATGAGAATGAAAGCAGAGGTGAATATTTGTGGAGACTGGATTTTGAATTTATAGAGTATTTGTCTGCTTATCCAATCAGAGAACAAACTGTACCATGTGACCTATGTGTCCAATCAAAGTAGCTCAAATTTCAACTAATGGCAGTGAACTGCTTCCAAACATGACAAAGAATTATTCATAGAAATTAGGAATAATTCCAAATAATAAATGATATAAAGCAAATGACAGGTGGCTTGTAAAGTTCACAAAGAGAAAAAGGCTGTGAACTATTTATAAACATCAATTAACAAATGGAGCTAGGTAAAGTACCATGAGATGCTTGGACGTAGGGTTGCCAATTTTGGTTGGATGTATTCCTGGAGATTTCATCACATGAAATGATCTTTAATTCTTGGAGACTTCAGACCAATCCTGGAGGGTTAGCAACCCTACTTGGACAGAAGGCATTCTAGAGGGTATAGTACTATATAATGTAGTTTATTTTAACGCTGAATAGATTAATTGTTTAACCCCACTTCCCTTTCTCATGGTTATATGAGACATGCTCTTCTCTGAATACATATATATTATTAAAAACACAAACTAGGTGTTCATGAAGATGTATTTAAATTGAAATGTAATACTTGTATTTTAATTAAAACAATTAATAGTCTTTCCCTGGGGGTACCAATGTGATTTTTGTATGTGTCATATATGCAGAGATGAGGCAATGGTTCTGGTCAGTTTTGTGGCTTAACTTATGGATACTCAGTTAAGAAAAATAAATAGCTGGACAACAGGTGTAGGAGTATTGGCTAGCAGACAGGGCCCTGACTGAGTAAAGTATAAGGCACTTGCATAATTTTACCAAGTGAGTTGTCCCAGGGAAATTAATGAGACTATTGACATGCATAATCTTAGGCACATGCCTAAATCACATGTAATAGTTGCTTGAATTGGGGTTTAGAGCAGGGCATTGGAAATTAGGAGTCTTGGCTTCTATTTCTGGTTTTACAGTGTGATCTTGTGTAAGTCATACAGTAGAACCAAGAGGAAGACCAAGGACAGGGTAGGCCCATTACTCAATGGGAGGAGGGGGGGAAACAATAACAGAAAATGTGGAAATGGCAGAAGTGCTTCCTGAGTTCTTTGTTTCAGTTTTCATCAAGAAGGTTGGTGATGATTGGACATCTAACATAGTGAATGCCAGTGAAAATGAGGTAGGATCAAAGGCTAAAATAGGGAAAGAACAAGTTAAAACTTACTTAGACAAGTTAGATGTCTTCAAGTCACCAGGGCCTGATGAAATACATCCTATAATACTCAAGGAGCTGACTGAGGAGGTATCTGAGCCATTAGCGATTATCTTTGAAAAGTCTTGGAAGACGGGAGAGATTCAAGAAGACTGGAAAAGGGCAAATATAGTGGCAATCTATAAAAAGTGAAATAAGGACAGCCCAGGGAATTACAGACCAGTCAGCTTAACTTCTGTACTCGGAAAGATAATGGAGCAAATAATTAAGCAATCAGTTTGCAAACCTCTAGAAGATAATAACGTAGGTAACAGTCAGCGTGGATTTGTCAAGAACAAATCATGTCAAACCAACCTGATAGCTTTCTTTGACAGGGTAACAAGCCTTGTGGATAGGGGGAAAGCAGTAGATGTGGTATATCTTGACTTTAGTAAAGCTTTAGATACTGTCTCTCATGACCTTCTCATAAACAAACTAGGGAAATGCAACCTAGATTGAGCTACTGAAAGGTGGGTGCTAACTGGTTGGAAAACTGTTCCCTGAGAGTAGTTATCAGTGGTTCACAATCATGCTGTAAGGTCATAACGAGTGGGGTGCCGCAGGGATCATTCTGGGTCCTGTTCTGTTCAATATCTTCATCAATGATTTAGATAATGGCATAGAGAGTACACTTATAAAGTTTGCAGATGATACCAAGCTGGGAGGGGTTGCAAGTGCTTTGGAGGATAGGATTATAATTCAAAATGATCTGGACAAACTGGAGAAATGCTCTGAAGTAAATAGGATGAAATTCAATAAGGACAAATGCAAAGTACTCCATTTAGGAAGGAACAATCAGTTGTATACGTACAAAATGGGAAATGACTGCCTAGGAAGGAGTACTACAGAAAGGGATCTGGGGGTCATAGTGGACCACAAGCTAAATATGAGTCAACAGTGTAACACAGTTACAAAAAAAGCGAACATCATTCTGGGATGTATTAGCAGTGATGTAAGCAAGACATGAGAAATAATTCTTCTGCTCTACTCTGCACTGATTAGGCCTCAACTCAGGGCTGGCTCCAGGCACCAGGCACCCAAGCTGGTGCTTGGGGCGGCACCTGGAGAGGGGCGGCGGCGCGGCGCTCTGGCCGCCGGGGGGGGAAGAGCCGAGCCCCAGCCGGGGCTCGCTGCCCTGCCCCCGGCGCTCTGGCCGCCGGGGGGGAGAGCCGAGTCCCCC
>NW_020696047.1:0-11168 GCF_002925995.2 Terrapene triunguis | reverse complement strand
GTTGCCGACCCCTGTGCTAGGTGATCCTGGACCAGTTGTTTCTGGGCCTCTGGTTCCCATTCATCTGGCTTGTCTATTTATATTGTAAGCTTTTGGGGGCAATGTCTGTGGGCTCATCTGTGCGAGCAAACTGTATCCATTTAAAGTGGTATTTTAAGCGGACTTAGTCCAACCTGTGACAAAGGTACAGGCATGCTTATTATGGTTTAAAAACAACTTACTTGCACTTGGTTTGAGTAGATTAGGAATCAGTTTAAGTGAAATCAGAATAAGCCACTATTAAAGATAAATCAGTCTATATTGCACTTTCTTCAGTTGGACTCAATTGGTTTGGAATCACACCTTAAGTTAAACTTGTGCAACAGTCCCTGTGCAGGCTGGGCCTGCCTCACTATGTGTGTGTGTACAGCACCTTGCACATTGGGGCCCTGATCTCAGCTGGAGACACAGTAATACACTAAATAATAATTTGCCCAGAAGGGCAAACGGTTCAACAGGCACCTCTTTTGCCTTGGGATGCTGGGGCTATGCAGAGCTATTTGACTCTGCCATTTGTCAACGACCTAATAAAAAACAGTCAGTGATTTTGCAAAGGGTAAAAGGATAAAGCTTGGCTATTTTGTGCTGAGCAATAACCCATTGTTGACAAGTGCCGTATTTACTAATGCAAACCCCAGGACTCAAAGTCCATCTTCAGGATGTGCTGACGGATGATATTCTGTTCTGTTTTAATAAGGTGTTTACAAATCTCCAGCCACTTATGGAGAACAAGCAAGAGGGAGATGATCTATTTGACAGGCTGAACGTTGGTTCGGGTCTCACGCAGACCCATCGTGGTGCTGATGATTAATGCTCACATAGTGAATTTGGCAGATCTTATCCAAGCAGTCTACTGCCAGATGGTGAGAGAATGCAGGGAGGCAGGAAAGAGACTCTTCAATTGCTGCTTTATGTTGTCACCAGGCTTGATGGATGGCAGAACGGGGGGGGAGGGAGTAACATCCATGCATGATTTGGTGGGGGCAGACAGAGGCAGGTTCTAGTCTCATGTCCCTTTCCCCATTGATGCCAAATTCAGGATAGGTCTTCAGTAAAGATCAGTTCAAGAAAAATGTTTTTCTCCAATGAGGGAAATGAGCATCCGTGGCCTCATTCTAACCCTCAACAAATTACCTTTGTTCTTCCAATTAATTTAGCCTTTGCTTAATGTGCAGCAAATGTATAATAAGCTCCAGAAAGAGACAGAAATGTTATTTCAGAAAGCTGTTTGAAATACCCCAAAGAGATGTTCCTGCAGGTTTTACCCAGTGTTCCCTCATCTGTGGTCCCACTTTAATTATCACTGAGCTTCCTTGTTTAATGCTATTTTATGGAGCACTTCTTTCCTCTCTCCTGCTATTCGAAAGCCACTGGTGTGGAAAAACCATGCAAAGTGTCACTGGGAGATTCGTGGCTGAAGGAGTTCATTTCAAAACACTTCAAAACCTAAGGAGAGGTTTGGATTCTTAAAGACTAAAACCCCTAAACACCAGGACACCGATAAATAAATAAAGCTCCACAGAAAAATGCTAAAACTGCCAAACTTGAAGTGGGATTGCAGTGAAGTGTGAAGTATCACCTCTCTCAAACCCACTATGTATTTCCTGGTGAGTGGCACTAAGGTTATGTCTACACCGCTATGGAAGCCTAGGCTTAGACACAGGCTTGGGCCCAGACCCCAACCCCCTTCTATCTACACACACATATCTCAGATTTGGGGTTTAGTTCCTAGGACTCTGCGGGGCTGGCGGATCCAAGCCCAGGTCAAGCTCTGACCCAGGTTTCAAGCCTTATTGTTTTGCAGTGTAGATGCAGCCCCCTGACTCAAATTCTGGGAGTCCCAAATGTATCCCACAATCCCTTGGGCCAACTTCCTTTGTCCTCCCTATTCCAAGAATCTTCATTCAACTCCAGTGAAAACAGAAGCAACCCCCTTGGCATACAGCAGCAGCGCAGTGAGTCAGCAGTCATGGCTGTTCTCAAATTGTGGGGAGCAGCTCAAACAAAAAGAGAGGTTCATTCTCCTTTCCTCAGAGCAGAACAAGGCAAAGGGCAGTCCATGGTTGCCCCATCTTCAGTCTCCCTCCTTCACCTCTCCTCTGAGCACTAAGTCCCAAGCACCCACCAAGCCTGCCACCTGAACTATGGGTGGAAAAGCAGGAACTTGCTGGGATGGAGGCAGAGAACCTGCTGGCCACTGACAGATGCAATGAAACAGTGGAGTGAGGAAGGTCCTGCCCCATGAGCTGTCACAGCCCCTGGATACCAGTAATTTCAGCCAATTGTATTTTACCAGTGGGACTCTGGACACTTATTTTCTGCCTGCTGACTGGTGGTTGGTCCCTTTGCTGCTATCCTCAGCTTTCCCTCCTTGCCCCAGCCCAATAATAAGAACAAAGCATGTCACTAGCACTGTGTGCCAATCCATCATCTCCATCAGACACTTGTCTCTGATAGCCTTTCCCCTCACCCTCTGCCTAGCTGGCATCTTCTAGACAGTAAGCTCTTTGGGACATGTCTGTACAGCGCCTAGCACAAGGGGTGCTTTGGCTACTGCTGTAATATAAGTGATAATGAATAGAGCAGCCCATCAGTCCAGGTTCCAGATGAGTCATTGCATTCCAGGTCCTGTATCCATCATGGGGAGAGACAGTGAGAGCAACTGCAGTGTTTTGAGCAGTCTTGGTGCAGCTCGCAGGCTCCTGGAAAGTTGCCAGTGTAGCTCTCAGAAGAGTTTGGGCTCTGCTGATTTACTTAGTAGAGGATGAAAAATGTTAGAGTCATTCTGGAAAATATAGGGGAAGGCCATCTTACCATCTTGCTGAGTTTCTGCTAACTGAAGATTTGGGGAACCCACTTGACTAAGTAGAGGAGGTGGAGTGGAGGTGGATCCTGAAAGCTAATTTATGGCATTTTGATTGCAAACCCCATTGTTTAATAAGTACCTTCAGGCTCTGATGCGGGGTCGGCAACGTTTGGCACGCGGCTCGCCAGGGTGCTTACCCTGGCGAGCTGCATGCCGAACGTTGCCGACCCCTGCTCTGATGGAAGGTTTGACAGCCCAGACTTTTTGATTATACAACACTTTAATTACCCTGCAATGGTAGCTGAAGGTGCTCGTGGATCGTAAGTTCAGAAAGGGGTGTGTGTTCCCGTCAGAGTGTCTGGTGAGGTGACCCTGGCTCGCCACTTTGCCTTCACTTCTGTACCAAGATGAACTAAGAAACAGAATATCAGATGTTATCCAATTATTTAAACATAATCACAGCCCATACGTTAAGGGCCTGATTCTATAGTCCTGCTTTTCAGTCCGAGTTCTGACTCCTCAGTCAGGATCTAGCCAGGCCAAGTGGTGGGCGGCTAGAATGATAGAAAGGAACTGAAAATGACTGGATCAGGCTATTCATGTCAATGTATTTAATAGAGGAGTATATCTAGCTACGTAGGGCCTGATTCTCCTCCAACTTACTCTGGGTTTCCACTGATATGTTGCTTCTTTTTTTGCACTGGTGTAAGTGAGATGGGAATATGGCTTGTACTCTGTAGTGAGTTAGTCACACATCAGACTTTCACTTTTGAATGACATTTGGAATATTCTGCTTGAATCAATTTCTGTAGAGGAAGCCAGGCTGGAAATGGCTGTTCCTAGTTCTTCAACAAGACTACTCGGCTAAATGGATCTGGGGTGTTTTGATCTTTCTAGCAAAAGACAGCATCCCAGCCAAAAGCCTGTCCTACACTAGAACGAACAGGGCTGTTGCAGTACTAGGTAACTACCAGCACACCACCGAAGATCTTTGAACAGGCGTGGCTATACCAGTGTAACTGCATCCCCACTAAGGGGTTGTACTGGTGCAAGTATAGCAGTGAAAAATCACACCCCTAGCTGACAAGTTATACTAGTACAAAATCTGTGTGTAGATCAGGCCAAACAAGCACTCTTTTTAGCAGTGTAAATTACTGGTGACTGCAGAAGTTTTGATTAACGTGGTGGTGGTGTGGTTTCCATCTTCTGCTTCCTCTAACGGAAGCAGAGAATGGTGAATGAGTCATGATTTAGTTGGGGATGGTCCTGCTTTGAGCAGGGGGTTGGACTAGATGACCTCCTGAGGTCTCTTCCAGCCCTGATCTTCTATGATTCTATGATCATCTGTGCAGAACATATAAGAGCAACCTGAATGATATGGTGACAACTCTGCAGTTGCTACGTTAAAATGGAAATGTTGAAGGTGACCTGTCTATTGGACTGACCTTCGGACTAGCAGCCAGAAATGTATAAGGGTATGTTTAGCTAGGGTCCCAAAGTAGTGAAGTCCCAGGCATGCTTCAGCATGGGCTAGTCTTGGATGTAATTACCCATGATTCTGAGCAGCCTGTGCTGAAGTTTTTGCTGTCGCAGTTTCACTTCTCTGGGACCCAAACTAGCTAGTTTAAAGCTAGCTCAGTTATATCAGCTCAAGCTGCAAATCACCCCGTTATTACAGTATGGACGCATCCTAAATTCTAAACTTGGCTTTGCAGTTGATTTGCTGTGCAACATTGGTGAATCGCTTAAACTTTCTTGCCTGGATTTTCCAGAACTCGGTGAACAAAAATGTGCACACCCTTGTGCTCATAGGTCCTGGTATTGCAAATCCTCAAATGAGTAGCCCCTTTTATTTCCATGGGAATATACAGCTGCGATCAGGCCAACTTATTTCAATAGCATTAGCTTGAATGAGTAAGGTCTAGTCACCTATGTCTATAGGCTATCTGTATGAATAAGCATTTGCGGGAGCAAGTCTTCATTTGTGCATGCAGTTAAAGTGTATATCTGAGCAACGGGCACATTATATGTCTAACTGGCCATTTGATGTGTTTACATGCAGACTTCTTCATTAAGGGACAAGTTTAATCATAAGAGGCTGTTCATCTCTTAAGATACTATCCAAAGCCCATCAAACTCAATAGGAGTCCTTCCTTAGCTTCAAAGGGCCCTTAAGCACAAGCTCAAGGGCTTTTCTGAATCAGGGCCTAAATCCCATTTGAAAAACTCCCATTGATTTCAAAGAGCTCAGTTATCTCCAGGGTAGTAGGAACAGTGTCTTTAATCTCTCTGTAATGCTCCATGCATACCTAGTGTGTGAACATACTAATGTTAAGTAATAATTCTTGCCAGGTGTGTAAATTGGGGTGTTCCACTGGAGAAAATTTACAGCAAAACCCATCGAGATAAAGTTACTTGGGCAACAGACATGACAGAAGTGGACTTTGAATTCTAATCTTTATCTTTCCTGGAGTATTTGCTCGGTCCTACCGGCAAATGTAGTGTCTGTGCGGTGTGTTAGCATTTGGCATTTGAAATGGTGGCCCAGGGGATAGCATGTAAATTGGTTTTACAACCGAACTTTAAACCGAGCCATGCTGGAACAGACTGATGCTGCTTTGTTAATGTAACATTGCACATTTTAATTGGTTAGCTGCCATCAGTGGAGCAATTTCATAGTTTTTAAGATAAATTATGGAATGAAATGCCAACTTGTTTTTAAATATGCCTCAATTTCAATAAACCTTTGTTTTTAATTTTGTGTGCTACGGGAAGCAACAATTTGTTCAGTGCTTGGTGGGGCGGGAGGAAAAACAGTGTTTGCTAAAATGGGACTGGAATGGGCAGTAAATAAATGTGTAGAGACAGTGTGTGGGAATTTGCATTGTTCCAGCCTCATTACAGTACATGACAGCACCCCCATAAAGCTTGCAGAACTTCTGGCCTAAGGGGTGTGATCAGGGGCATTGCTGTATTCTCATTATTGTTCTGGAACAGATCCTTCAGGCTATAGGCAGTCAAGTATAAGTTGAACCATCCTCATGTGGCTGCACTTACTTCAACCAGGAGCTGGACCCAGAATACAGAGGGACACAAAGGTAGCTTGGTTGCCTTTATTCCTCCTCCCCCATTCTTTTCACATCCATCACCGAGGCTCCAGAAGGCTCTGGCTATTGCAGAACCAGTTGCACATTGAAATGAATTTGCTGCATCCATGCTCATGCCCCTTTCGTGTTTTCTTTCCATGAGCGTTTGAGTAATTGAGCTACAGGAGCAAAGTGCAATCATTTGTGGAAACTAAATCTTAAACTTGTATCAGAATCACTTGTGCTGTCATCTAATCAAGGAGAAGAAACACTGTCCTGGAACTTAGCCAACCAGTCACAACTAATCACAGCTCTAATTCTGAGTATTTGTAACCAACCCATCAATTAAAGCATTTGAAAGCAAGATAATGACAGAAAATGTTAAGGAAACTGCAATCAGGTTCCAGGTATTCCCTGAGATGGAGGAGGCTAAATTTGTCAAATTATACATTTCCTATTATTTCGGTAGCATTCAGAGGCTGTAATTGAAATTGTACAGGGCCCAAACACAGAGTGAGGCTATATCTATGCTTAAAAAGTAACAGCGGCACCACTGTATTGCTTCAGTGCAGATACTTGCTGTAGAGAGGAAGGGGTTCTCCTGTCTCTGTAGTAAATCCTCCCCCCTCAGAGGCAATAGCTAGGTCGAGGGAAGAATTCTTCTATTGACCTAACAAAGTCTATATTGGGACTTGGGTTGGCTTAACTACGTCACTCAGGGGTATGGATTTTTAACACCCTTGAGTGACATAACTGGGTCAATCTAATTCTCTAGTGTAGACATGCTCTAAGAGACTGTCCGGGCCCCCAAAGAGTTCTAAATTTCAGGCAACTTTAATTAGTGGTGTGACAGGGTGTTCCAGACTCTTTGAGACCCTCCGGCAGTAGAGTAGGGTCCTCCAAGCAGCCTAGAGAGGCTTCAGGGGAGGCAGCCAATCAGGGCCCAGCAGGCTAGTATAAAAAGAGCTGCAGGGCCAGAATGAGTTCAGTTCCTTGCTGGAGTTGGAGGTGTGCCTAACTGAGGGAGGGAACTACAGGACCTCCAACAAAGCAGTGCTGGCAGAGACTGTGGGGAGCGAGAAGGAGCTCCTGGCTGGCTGCTGGGACTCAACCAGGACAAGGCCCTTACATAACGGTGAAGAATATGCTGGGGCTGTGGGGAAGTAGCCCAGGCAATCATAGCAGTGATACAGCATAGATAAAGAGACATGGACAGGGCCGGCTCTGGCTTTTTTGCTGCCCCAGGCAAAAAAGCCCCCGGCCACCCCACCCCCCCGGCTGGGGCTCCGCTCTCCCCCCGGCGGCCGGGGGGAGGGCGGCCAGAGCCCTGGGAGGAGGGCGGCGAGCCCCGGCAGGGGCTCGGCTCTCCCCCCGGCGGCCAGAGCGCAGGGGGCAGGTCGGTGAGAGGGCGGCGAGCGCCGGCCGGGGCTCGCTGCTCTCCCCCCGGCGGCCAGGGGGAGGGCGCCGGGGGGGGAGGGCGGCCAGAGCGCCATGGGGAGGGCGGTGAGCCCGGCCGTGGCCCCGCTCTCCCCGGCGGCCGGAGCGCCGCGCCGCCCCCCTCCAGGTGCCGCCCCAAACACAAGCTTGGTGGGCTGGTGCCTGGAGCCGGCCCTGGACATGGCAGATATCTATAGGGTTCCTGGGCTGGGGCCTGAAGTAGTGGTTGGGCCTGGGTCCCCTCAGTTGACCATGGGGGAAGTGACCAGGACTTTGATTCACCCCAGAAGGGGAGCTGAACTCTTAGTGGCCCAGCAGGAGTGCTGGGGCCAGAAAGGCCTAGAGAGGGCAGGGACATTGACTCGATGGAGGTCACCCTGGTGTATGATTCAATACCAGGACTGAGACCATTTGAAGACTATGAGACTAATTAAGGACCTGAGCCCAAGGAGGGCTACAGGGAGAGAAAGGCCAGGCGCACACACATGCCACCAAGGGGAACTCCTGAGAGGTGTGCCACCCCTCTCCAAGTGGGTATAACAATCTAGAACTAGGCCTCGTCTACATTTTTCTGTTGGCATAGCTGTATCTACACTGGGAGTTGTCACGTAGCTATGTCACTAGTGGATGTAGTGTTTCTGCACCCCTAACCAACAGAGCTAGGCAGACAAAACTTTGTAGCATAGATCTGAACTTAATCATTTGCCTCAAGTCTTGCCTATGCCCTTAGTAAGAAACCAATGTGAGGGAGAATTAGGAGGAGGTATTAAATGGGAACAATGAAGAAAAGCCTGTGAAAGATTTTGACTTCTCTGCAAAGCAGTGAAAATTTAATGGGTCACATTCATGGTTGTCCTGCAACTTGCATAATGTCTTACACCAGGAAAAGCTACCATGAAAACATTACCAATGTGATCTGACTTGCTTTAGGGAATAGGAAACTCGGCTGGGAATCAGGACACCTGGGGTTCTAATCTCAGCTCTGATGCTAGCCTATCGTGTTATCTTGGGACAGGTGCTTCACTTGCCTCTGTTTCCCTTCCTACTCTTTGTCCATCATGTCTATTTAGACTGTTAATGAGGACAAGTGCAAAGCACTATGTTTAAGAAGGAAAAATCAAACAGACAACTACAAGCTGGGGAGTAACTGGCTAGGTGGTAGTACTTCTGGAAAAGGATCTGGGGATATAGTAGATCACAAACTGAATGAGTCAACAATGTGATGTAGTTGCGAAAAAGGCAAATATCATTCTGGGGTATAATCAATCTGGGAGTGTGTATATAAGACATGAGAGGTAACTCTCCCACTCTGTTTGGGACTGGTGAGGCCTCAGCTGGAGTACTGAATCCAGTTCTGGGCACCACAGTTTAAGGAAGATGTGGACAAATTGGAGAGTCCAGAGGAGAGTAACAAAAATGATAAAAGGTTTAAAAAACTGATCTATGAGGAAAGGTTAAAAAACTGGGCATGTTTAGACTTGAGAAAAGAAGACTGAGGGAACTTGACAACAGTCTTCAAATATGTTAATAGCTGTTATAAAGAGGATAGTGATCAATTGTTCTCCATGTCCACTGAAGGTAGAACAAGTAGTAATGGGCTTAATCTGAAGCAAAAGAGATCTAGATACCAGGAATTTTGATTTAAATACCAGGGAAAACTTTCTAACTATAAGGATAGTTTAAGTTCTGGAACAGGCTTCCAAAGGAGGCTATGGAATTGTCATCACTGGAGGTTAAGAACAGGCTGGACAAACACCTGTCAGGGACAGTCCAGGTTTACTTGGTTCTGCCACTGTAACGCCACAGGATGCTGGACTCTCTCTCAAGGTCCCTTCCAGACCTACTATTCTATGAGAATGAGCTGTTTATGGAGGAACTGTCTCTCACCATGTTTGTTGCCCAGCTCTGTTCTCTATACTGTACATTTTTAAAGAAAATAATAAATAGTAAATGCATTTTTGGGGGGCACAAACCTATTTGGGGAAAATTTGGCAAGTAGCTTAGGCCAAGAAAATATTGAATGTGAAAATTTATGAAATGTTGAAATGATTTGCTTTGCAAAAATTTAAATGTTTCAAAGCAGCATTTTCTAAACAAACACCCTTTTGAGCTGGATGACTTTTTTAATGCGAAAAAAAAAAAAACAAAGTCAGTTTCAGTTTGTAATTAACTGAATTGTTTTTTTTGGATTTCCTAGTTTGGAAATCAATTATGTGCTCAGCTCTAGCATGGAACAACAGTATCCTGATCCTGACTGAGGCTTCCAGCCACTACTTTAATACAAACAATAATAATAAAGTAATGATGGTTAAGTAACTTGTTTGGAGCTCCATATGTCTATATCAGGGGTTGGCAACCTTTCAGAACTGGTGTGCCGAGTCTTCATTTATTCACTCTAATTTAAGGTTTCACGTGCCAGTAATACATTTTAACATTTTTAGGTCTCTTTCTATAAGTCTATACTATAGAACTAAACTATTGTTGTATGTAAAATAAATAAGATTTTAAAAATCTTTAAGAAGCTTCATTTAAAATTAAACTAAAATGCAGAGCCCCCCAGACCGGTGGCCAGGACCCGGGCAGTGAGAGTGCCACTGAAAATCAGCTCGCGTGCTGCCTTTGGCACACGTGCCATAGGTTGCCTACCCCTGGTCTATATGATAAGAACCCAAGACTCCCACTACTGAAACTCTGTGTATAATATATTAAATCTTAAATTATCCTCTTAATTTTTAATTCAGAAATGATTCTGGCAAATGACTTTAAGCAGGCATACGTGGTCAATATGAAGACCTTGTACGCACAATAAAATTAAAAGCACTTAAAATGAGATTATCAAAGGTGCTCTAATTATCCTGCTTCCTACCATCCCTGCTGAGCTCAAAGACTTGAGGAGCAATTGCCTACAGATCTGGGTCTGGTTTTGAATTTATTTTTTGATTAAAATGACATGTTAAATATGGGAGGATTTAGGCTCCTAGGAAGGCAAGAGCAAGACTCTTCAGCCCTCCTCTGTATGGAATAAGACGATCAATTTGGCAGAGAAAAGACACACTTACAGTGAATCTTGACACGATGAAAAGCCTAATCAGTGGTTAATTGTCTCTCAAGATGCACTGGTGTCCACTTGTATAGTATGGATATCAAATTTATTAAAATGACACATTTATTTGTAACCCTCTGATAAGAAGCTGATTAAATTTTTTGCCTGACTTGTTGGAGATCCCAGTGTTGTCCATTATAGTAAAGGTCTGCTTTATTTGTCATCAATAGTCACATTCTAAGTCCCATTAATAATGTGGATTTTATTTATTTATTTATTTATTTATTTATATATTATTATTTTATGCAGCCCGGGCCTGACTGCTAATGGGTTTGGTCTGTCATGTAGCAGGAGCTTTGGCATTGCTCAGGAGAAAAATAAGGTTTTTTGTTCTGTTTTTCCCCTCAGTATATCGTATTCTTTATCTGGTACTATATCTGTTTCAGAGTGGGGTTTTTTTACGTATAGCATAACACAGGGGTCGGCAACGTTCGGCACGCGGCTCGCCAGGGTAAGCACCCTGGCGGGCCGGGCCAGTTTATTTACCTGCTGACGCGGCAGGTTCGGCCGATCGCTGCCCCCACTCGCCGCGGTTCGCCGTCCTGGGCCAATGGGGGCGGCGGGAAGTCGCGGCCAGCACGTCCCTCGGCCCGCGCCACTTCCCGCGGCCCCCACTGGCCGCGGTTCGCCGTCACGGGCCCATGGGGGCGGCGGGAAGTGGCGCGGGCCGAGGGACGTGCTGGCCGCGACTTCCCGC
>NW_020696046.1:0-3075 GCF_002925995.2 Terrapene triunguis | reverse complement strand
GTTGGACAAACACCTGGCAGGGCTGGTCTAGGTTTATTGGCTCTGCTTCAGTGCAGGGGGCTGGACTATAGGAGCCCACAAGGTCCCTTCCAGCCCTGCAGTTCTCTGATTCCACTGCTCTACAGCCAAAATGCTTCTGAAATAAATGTAGTCAAACTTTACTAATTCTGGGTCACTGAGAACGAAAATGATGCTTAAAATTGTTGATTGGCTCTAGTTTTCAAGATATGCTATTGGGTCAATATATACGACCCTTGACTTGGGAATGGCGGAGGATAAGTGAGTTATAAAGGGAAGGGATCTCAATTTAAACCAGAAATGACTAAACTACATCTTTGACTGGATCTATGAATAAATCTATGACTGGGTTTGGACAGTACTTGCTTTTTAGGCAAAACAATGAATGATGCAATCTGAAGCTGGTATTGTGTCATACATGATATGAATTGCATCATGTTATTCCTAGAAGTCATGGATGATGCAATCATAAGGAAGCTTACATCACTCTGCTGAACAAATTGCCCTATATCAGCTCTAGAAATCATACAGTGTCGTGCTCTCTTATTTGTCAGTGTTTGATTTTGCAAAGGGACACATTTCTGTTTAGCCAAAGTGAGCAGAGATGCCTCGTACTTGTGTGAACAGTGCAAATAACTTCTGCTATGTTTGTGGTGAAGTGACTTTTGCATCACAAAAGCGCAATATAACCACTATGGTTAAGAAAGCCTATCACCTTTATTTTGGCTGCAAAATTGGAGATCAGGACAAGAGGTGGGCCCCACACATATGCTGCAACACTTGTGCAACAAATCTTCACCAGTGGTTGAACAGGAAAAGGAAATCTATGCCTTTTGCAGTGCCAATGATTTGGAGAGAGCCAACAGATCATACCAGCAATTGTTACTTCTGCATGGTGCCTCCAGTTGGGAAAGGTGTGTCAAAGAAGAAACAGTGGACTGTGCATTATCTAAACATTCCATCAGCTTTACTGCCCAGTACCCCACGGAGAAGGACTGCCGGTTCCTGATGCACCAGAATCATTCTCACTTGAGTCAGACGAGGAAGAGGATGAAACTTCTGGTCCTGAACCATCAATGTCACAGGACCCACATTTTCTCCCATCCTCCTCCTCTGAACCACACCTCATAACACAAGGTGAACTGAATGACCTTGTCAGGGATTTGGAACTACCCAAGGGTAAGGCAGAGCTGTTGGGCTCCAGACTACAGCAGTGGAATCTCCTGGCAGGTGATGTTAGGGTTTCCATGTTCCGTGACTGTCAAAAGGATCTTGTCCCATTCTTCTTCATGGAAGGTGATCTTGTAGCCTGCAACAACATCGATGGTGCGATGGCAGCCCTCAACATCGCTCACGATCCAGATGGGTGGAGACTGTTCATTGATTCATCGAAGACGAGTCTTAAAGCTGTTTTACTGCATAATGGCAATGTTTTGCCATCAATTCCAGTTGGTCATGCAGTCCATATGAAGGAAACCTAGGACAACATGAAACAACTTTTGTGGTGCATAAACTATGACCAACATCAGTGGCAGCTTTGTGGTGATTTGAAGGTTGTTGCTCTCTTGCTTGGTCTGCAGACTGGATACACAAAGTACTGCTGTTTTCTCTGCGAATGGGATAGTCGTGCAAGAGATTCCCACTACATCAAGAAAGATTGGCCAATCCGACAGTCATTGGAGCCTGGGAGGAAAAGTGTCCAGCATCCACCACTTGTTGAATCAAGGAAGATTTTGTTACCACCCTTACACATCAAGCTGGGTCTGATGAAGAACTTTGTCAAGGCCATTGACAAAACACAAGCAGCTTTCAAGTACCTCCGTGGAAAATTTCCAAGGTTAAGTGAAGCTAAGATAAAGGAAGGTGTCTTTGTTGGTCCTCAGATTCGTGAACTTCTTCGAGATGATGCATTTGACCATGCACTGCATGGCAAGGAAAAGACGGCATGGAAAGCCTTCCAGTTAGTGGCAATAAATTTTCTCGGAAACAAAAAGGCAGACAACTACAGCTTATTGGTGGAAAACCTCCTCAAGGCATACAAAAGCCTTGGTTGCAACATGTCACTAAAGATACATTTTTTGCACTCTCATCTAGATTTTTTTCCACCGAACTTCAGAGCAGTGAGCGACGAGCACGGCGAGCAATTTCGCCAGGACATTGCAACAATGGAGAAACGCTATCAGGGCAAATGGAGCCCATCAATGCTTGCAGACTATTGCTGGACAGTGACAAGAGATGCTCCATTTAATGAATACAAGAGACAAGCCAAGAAGCGCCGAGTAGACACTGAATAGGACTAAACTATGTACATAATAGTTTTTTGCCTTTTGTTTCATAATAAATTTTATTTGTAACCCTTCTGCCCATCTAAGTTGGCAGCAACAAGGGTTGGTCCAACGCAATATAGTTCACTGAAGCAGAAGGCACGCATTCAGGGGGCAGGCCCAAAGCTTCTGCAGCACATCCATGAAGACTTTCATGGGACTCTGGCTCCCGGCGACTCACACTGCAAATAGCCCTCACTCCATCTGTGGGTATCACAGCAACTCCTGGTGCCTGTGGACGCCTGGACAATGCATCTGCATCTACATTGCTTCTCCCTGATCGGTATTGAATGCTGAAGTCATAGCTAGCCAAAGCGGCCACCCATCTTTGCCCTGTAGCATCCAGCTTAGCACTTGTTAACACAGAGGTCAGTGGGTTGTTGTCTGTCCACACCTGGAACTGAGCACCATATAAGTAGTCTCGAAATTTCTCAGTGATGGCCCATTTCAAGGCCAAGAACTCCAGCTTGTGGGTGGGATAGCGAGTTTCACTATCAGACAGTCCTCGGCTGGCAAAGGCTACAGGTTTACGTTTTCCTTCCAGTTCCTGGTACAGTACAGCTCCCAGACCCTCCAAACTGGCATCAGTATGCAGGATAAATGGTTTGCTTGGGTCAGCAAAGACTAGGACTGGAGCATGAGTTAGGCAAATAATGATTTCTCGAAAAGCCCTTTCACATCTCTCATCCCACCGTGGCCCAAATGGTTCGAAGGGGCCATAGTGTCTCTGCAC
>NW_020696045.1:0-6776 GCF_002925995.2 Terrapene triunguis | reverse complement strand
CTGCGGTGCCCCTCACTCCCGACCCGCAGCCCCTGCTATCCCAGCCCCGGGCTCCCCCCACAGCTCTGTCGGTGCCCCTCACTCCCGACCCGCAGCCAGGGCGTTAGCACTTGGCTCGAGCCTGCTGCAGGGCAGGGCGCAGCCATGGGGGCGAGGCTGGGAGGCTTCCTGGTGCAGAGCCCAGAGTGAGCCCACAGCAGCGCTGGGCTGGAAGGGCAGAGCTGAGGCACCGGGGGCATCGCTCTGAGCCCTGGCACGGCCCCCTGCTCCAGCCCACCCCTCCCCATGCCCCACTCAGGCGCTCACTCCAGTCCCCCTCTGCTCCCAGGCGCAGCCGCTGGGCCTCTCCCTGGCTCCCCGCAGGCAGCTCTGGGCCGTGGTGGGGCGGACGGTCTCTGCCAGCTCCCGGCTCACCTACCGGAGATGGGCCTGCGCCTGGTGGATGCGGGAGATGCTCAGCTTGTCCTTGAGGGGCTCCAGGCGGTGGACGAGGCCAGGGCCTGGGCTGGGGCAGAGCACAGACAGAGTTTGCCAGGGAACCATGTCGTGGGGGCCCTTTCCCAGAACCGTTAGGGGGGTGGGAGCAGCACCTCCCGTGGGGGCAGGGCTGGCAGCTCTGGCTCGTCCCCCCCGACTGGGGTGGGGGCATTCCACGCGCTCACAGACCCAGGCCCAGGGCTGGGCCCCACAGCCAGCCCCGAGGAAACCCGCAGAGAGAGGCTCAGCCCTGGTGCAGGGCTGGGGGGCAGAGTCGCTGGCAGAGAGGAGTGGGAGGACGGGAAGGGGATAGCAGGACTTTGAGTCCCTGGGGAGGTGTCAGGGGCAGTTTGGGGCGAGAGATGTGCACACGTTCCCACTGTAATCAGAGCACCAGGAGCTGGGGGTTCGGAAGGAACCAGTTTGCAGCGTCCTGTCATCGTTAGGTTCCAGAGTTACCAGACAGTGGAGACGACTGGGGCGGAGCACTCGGGCGGGTGGCATCGTCGTGGTGCCCAGCTCCAGGAGAGCTCCAATGCAGGAGCCAGGGTCTGGCCTACACAGTGCTGGCCCCACACTGCCTGCACCACCAGTCCTCCGGCCACCCCCCGATGCCCCCGGAGCGCCCTGCTGCTGACCCACAGGAGAGAGGGCTGCCCGGGGGGTGTCAGTTCGTGGGTGGCCCAGTTCCTATCTGTCCAGTGGAGACGAGCCCAGCCCTGCTCCCAGGGCAGAGGGTGACTGAGGGGCCCAGACACCACGGGATGGGGGCCAGCTAGGTAGACCATCTGTCCAGCTGAGGGGCAGACGCAGCGCTCGCTGTGCCCGGGCACAGACCCACCTGGTGCTGGTGCTCCCAGACAGGGACCTGTCCTGTCCTGCACGCTCCCCTCCAGCGTGCGGCCCCAGGGCAAAGCTGACCACGTGGGGGCTGTACTTAGCGATGGCCCCAGCTGTGTCCCTGTGGTGAGGAGGAGACGTGGCGTGAGCCCCCTGCCCTGGGTTGGGCCCTGGGGGGCTGGGCTGGGGAGCCCGGACCAGCCAGACCAGGCCACCAGCCCATGGGGGGGGCAGGTGGGCAGGAAGGGCTGGCATTAGGGATGCCCCCGAGCAGGGAGCCCAGGCTCCGGCCAGACATCGCCCAGGGCAGAGCGCCCAGCGCTGCTCATGCTGGGCACCGTCCCAGCCCGGGGCTGTCGGGATCGAGGGGCACTGGCAGAGCCAGGGAGAGGACAAAGCGTGCCCAGGCACAGGGAGCCAGCGGCAATGGAAAGGACCTGGCGCCCTGCTGCCTGGTGGGATCTTCAGTGCCCAGCCCGTCCCAGGGCATCTCCCCACTCTGCCCCAGCCCCCTCCAGCTGCGGGTGCCCCGCCCGTGACCCCTCACGCCTGGCCCAAGCAGAGTCTCCGGCGCTGCCGGGGGACTGGGCCGCCCCTGGTGCTGCACCTGGCTAATGTCCGGCTCCCAGAGCCCTGTGAAGTGCTGCCCACAGCGCAGCTGGCCCAGAGAGCGGCTAAGCCGGGCGGCTGCTGCGTCAGCTGTTCTGCAATCCCAGCCCCAGGCAGGGAGAGGGGCTCAGCCAGCCGCGAGGCGAGCGCAGCCATGCAGACAGGCACTGCACCCCCTGGCACTGCCAGGCAGCCAGGAATTCCAGCTGGGGGCGGGAGCCGGCTGTGCGTGGGTCCTCGGCTCCCCACACCCAGCAGGGCCCTTCCAGCAGCACCGACCCCTACAGCACAGCGGGGGCAGCACAAGGGTGCCCCCCACGCTGACTGGGGCATGCAGGTCGCAGGGTGGGACAGCTCCTGTAGCTGGGCAGCGATCAAGAAGGGCTGGGGGCCCTGGGGAGGCTGGAGTGAGGTGACGGGGCTCCATTGCTGGGTACTGAGCAGAGACAATTCCCCCCCACCCCGCACTGGGGGAGTCTGACAAAGGGGGAATTTTCTGTAGTATTTTCATGAAGCGTCTGTGCGCCTCAGTTTCCCCTCTATTGTCAGCGTTACCGGGGCGGGGAGGGGAACAGGCAGACTGGAAGACGGAGATAGGGATGGTGCAGCCGGCTGAGCCAGGATGGGCCATGAAAAAGGACTGGGGGGGGCCCCAAGGGAGCTGGATTCCCCACCTCTCGGCAGGGAAGCTGAGCCCAGAACAAAGGACTGGTGGGGGAGGCTGCAGGAAGGAGGCGGGGGCGCCTGGGGGTCAGACAGACACAGGGCGGCTGACCAATAAACCCACCTGGCTTGGCCCCGCTGCAGGCGCTGGGGGTGCGTTTGTCCCTGCGCCGGGCACCAGGCTCCCCCAGGGGCGTCTTGGGGCACGCGCCGGGCGCTGCTCACGGTGCGGAGCAGGAGGGGGCCCAGAGCTGTCTCGGAGGCGGTGGTGCTGGCCCTGGAGGCAGAACAGGGTCCCCTAGGGGTCTGGCGCACTGAAGGTTCCTCCCAGACACTGTGCCCAAGCTGGGGGCAGGGCACGATCCTGGGGCTTCGTGGCAGGACCCCCCCAGCCCAGGTACCTGCCCTCCTGGGACGCCTTCTGCTGGAGGCTGAGCAGCAGCAGCCGGAGCTCGCGTCTCACCAGCTCCTTGAGGTGTGGGGGGGCTGTCAGGAGAGCCCAGCCCCCGGCCCCCTGCGGGGGGCACTGATCCAGCCCGGTGCAGGCCGAGCGCTCCTCCCGCCACAGCTCCACCAGGGTCTCCACCTAGACAGCATGGGGCAGGAGAGGCGTTACCTGGGAACGCAGCCCCGAGCCCCACCCCAGCCCCATGGCATCGCACCGGGTCCGGCCCCACGGCCCAAGGGGGACGCTGCATGGAGAGGGAGGGGCAGGCAGGCGGCAGGGATGAGGACACCCCTCCCACATGCACCCCACACACACATGCAGACACCCCCCATCCCGTCCCCAGGCAGGAGCCCGCAGCAACGTCCGCCCCAGGGCACCGTGACTCCACAGCCGGGGCAGAGGGCACAGGACAGCAGCCGGCAGCATTCGGGCTCCCGACAAGGCCTGAAGCTGCTGCCCCCCAGTGTCCCGCAGCCTGAGCGAGGAGCGTGACGAGCGAGCCAGGCCTCACGGGGCAGTCCCAGAGCGGGGGGAAGGGTCAGGGGGCCTTAAGACAGAGTCCAGCCTTGGAAATGATAGCAGTTAAGGATATGACAGGTTTCAGAGTAGCAGCCGTGTTAGTCTGTATCCGCAAAAAGAACAGGAGGACTGGTGGCACCTTAGAGACTAACACATTTATTAGAGCATAAGCTTTCGTGGGCTACAGCATATGCATCCGAAGAAGTGGGCTGTAGCCCACGAAAGCTTATGCTCTAATAAATGTGTTAGTCTCTAAGGTGCCACAAGTACTCCTGTTCTTTTTGTTAAGGATATGGAAACTGGTGGACTGGCTCCTGTCTGTGGTAATGCAAATTACTTGTCTGGCTGGGAGAGGAAGGACTTGCTAATAGCTGTTAGCACAGAGAGCCCACCCCATCAGCCAGTGAATTCTGTTAAGCAAGAGAAATCAGGGTTTGATCCGGCAGGACAAGGAGGAAAGAGAAAACTGAATTTTGCAAAGGGAAGCCACAGGTTAACCCTAAAATGCCCAAACTCCAATGATATCAAGCCAAAGCTGGGGCATGACAAACATGATTGTAAATAGACACTTGCAATGAATTTGTTGTTATTGCTAATGGTAATTTTTGTAACAAATGTGTTGCTATTGCCACAAACTGTAAAAATGTACAATGTGCCTAATCTTTTGGAAAATCCATTGAACAGGTTAAAAGGAATACATGAGAACACACTTTATGTTAAAAGGCCTTGTTATACTGGTGTTTCACAGTTAATGCCTGTAAACAGTATTGGAACTTTTCACAGGGGAAAAGACATTCCAGACCTAATGTGCTGTATAAAAAGGGAAACCAAGGCACACTACCATATTGCTTTCACAGCTAAATGCCAAGATTCCTGTACTGAAAACAACCTTAATATCTACATTAACTTGATGTTAATTGGGTTCCAAATATTTGCCAGAGCTTGTATGGATAAAGTAGCTGTTTTCTTTAGCTCTTGGCAAAATCACATGAGACATTCAGGAACCATGCTGCAAGAGCAGATCCAATCCACTATTGTTCTAACTAAGTTGTACCTTGAGTTTGTAAAGAGGTTCAACCATGTTGTTGAACATGACTTTGATAAACCATTTCTGTTATACACTGGTATGGCTTCTAACCCAATACTAGCTGTAGTGAGACAGACCCAAGGATGGGGAGCTCTTGGGATGCAGTCAGTGATGTTTGTGTCATCCCTTCCTGCATCAATTTTGCGTTGGGGGTGTGACGTTATTGATATAATCTGGGACCATATAGATCATTGTTGCAACCAAGGTCCTGTAGTGGCACCCAAATCTTGTATAAAGTGGGTCAAATGAGGTGTCTAAGACAAGGTTATGGATTACTGGTTATAATTATGCTGTCTATATGGGTGTATCAGTTTTATAGTTGAAGTTATGAATATTGGCTCTATACTGTCTGTATTGCAAACTTATGCTATGCTTCTGGGTGACATCCCAGACAAGCTGGTGTTAGCTCTGCCTCGCCTGCTTGATGGCCCATTAAGAACCATCGGCTATACAATGGACTCATTGAGAAAAGGCAGATATGCCTTGTAACTCAGCAAAGTATGCAGGGACTGGCCCCTGTGACTCCAGACTCCATTTTGCTGTAATTTTCCACAGTAAGAACAAAGAGGTGTTCTTACACCTGGAAAAGACTATATAAGGCTGATGCCTCATCTCCATTGGGTCTTCAATCCTGCTTCACACCTCTGGAGGAACTTTGCTACAAGCTGAAGCTTTGAACAAAGGACTGAGGACCCATCCCAGCGGGGGATGTATTCCAGAGACTTGATTTGAACCTGCAGTTTATCCTATCACTACTGCAAGCCTGAACCAAGAACTTTGCCATTACTGTATGTAATTGATTCCATTTAACCAATTCTAACTCTCATCTCTATCTTTTTCCTTTTATGAATAAACCTTTAGATTTTAGATTCTAAAGGATTGGCAACAGCGTGATTTGTGGGTAAGATCTGATTTGTATATTGACCTGGGTCTGGGGCTTGGTCCTTTGGGATCAGGAGAACCTTTTTCTTTTACTGGGGTATTGGTTTTCATAACCATTTGTCCCCATAACAAGGGGCACTGGTGGTAATACTGGGAAACTGGAGTGTCTAAGGAGATTGCTTGTGAGACTTGCGGTTAGCCAGTGGGGTGAGACCGAAGTCCTCCTAATCTGGCTGGTTTGGTTTGCCTTAGAGGTGGAAAAAACCCCAGCCTTGGGCTGTAACTGCCCTGTTTGAGCAATTTGTCCTGAGTTGGCACTCTCAGTTGGGCCCCGCCAGAACCGCATTGTCACACCTGGCAGGGGCCCGTAGGGGAGCACAGAGTGAAGGCTGCACAGTCGCTTACACCCCACGTTCCCTGAGTGCGGGGGTTTCTGTTCGGGGCTGGACTCTCCCCGCAGGAGGGGAAGAATTATGCTTCTCCCACTGGGGAAAGGACTGTCCCCCCGCCCCCTCGCCCAGCCCCACCCAGCGCACCGGGCAACAGCTGAGCCCAGCCCTTGGCATGGGACAAGGCCCCTCTGCAGGGGATCGGGGGGGGGGCCCACATCTGCGGAGGCCGGTAGCAGCGCCAGCGAAGGGCCAAGCCCGGCCCAGGAGGCTGCAGGAAAGCCTGGGCCTGGCTCTCCGATGGGCAGGTCCTACCCCCCCCACCTGGCAGGGTTGCCCAGCCCGGCCCGTTCAATGCCAGGATCCTGCCTCACCCCACAAGGCCCCCTTGCCCCACTGGGTCCCCCCCAGCAGGGGAGCCGCCTGCCTCCAGCCGGGAGGGGCGCTGGGCTGGCTCTGGGTGGCTAAACCCCAAGGGGAATGAACTGCTCCTGTGGGACGAGGGCACCGCCCTGGGCGGGGGGCAGCGGGGGGCCAGACCTAGGGCTGGCGGGGGGGGGGCCCACCTCCGCGTGCAGCTCCAAGCTGCGCTCCACCACGTCCGCCCCCACGATGCTCTTCACCTCGGGCTTCTCGCCGGGCATCACCTGCTCCTCCACCAGCCTCCAGAGCGAGGGCAGCGGCTGCCAGGGCTCCCCGGGGCCGCCGGGGGCAAGGAACATGGGGGCAGCGCCCACTGCGGGGGAGGGGAGAGGAGGGTCAGGCTGGCTCAGCGCAGGTAGGCCCCTGTTCTTCGGCTGAGCCCCACACCCTGCCCCCACCCTGTCTGCCCCCCACTGCCCCACACCCCGTCTGCCCCCCA
>NW_020696044.1:0-5918 GCF_002925995.2 Terrapene triunguis | reverse complement strand
AAAGTATCTTGTCCCCTTATTGGTCCTTTGGGTCAGGTGTCAGCCAGTTACCTGAGCTTCTTAACCCTTTACAGGTAAAAGGGTTTTGGTATCTCTGGCCAGGAGGGATTTTATAGTATTGTACACAGGAGGGTTGTTACCCTTCCCTTTATAGTTATGACACACACCCCAAATCACAGATAGTGTTGGACAGCCGGTTCCACACTGGCTGTGATTTCTTCCTGGAGCTCTAGGAGAAGACAGAGTTAATAAGACACATGCACCTTTAGACATACTACTGATTATATAAAAACTAACAATACGTCCCACATTCCGAGAACAATTTTTAACCAGTTGATTCTGGGAAACTTTCACGGGAGAGTGCATCAGCCACTTTGTTAGAAGCTCCCGAAATGTGTTGTATTTCAAAAGCAAAATCTTGTAGAGCCAAAGTCCACCTAAGAAGTTTTTTGTTATTGTCTTGACGGTATGAAGCCACTTTAGCGCAGCATGGTCGGTTTGTAGTTGGAAACGCCGTCCCCAAACATATGGGCGTAGCTTTTCCAGCGTGTACACAATGGCGTAGCGTTCCTTTTCACTGATTGACCAGTGGCTTTCCCTCTCAGACAGTTTCTTGCTGAGAAACACGACAGGATGGAATTCTTGATCCGGTCCTTCCTGCATTAAAACTGCTCCCACACCATGCTCGGGCGCATCTGTGGTTACTAGGAACGGATTGTCAAAGTCTGGGGCCCTTAGCACGGGGTCAGACATGAGTGTCGCTTTAAGCTGGTTAAAGGCCTTCTGACACTCTTCAGTCCACTGAACTGCATTTGGCTGTTTCTTTTCGGTTAGGTCTGTCAGTGGGGCAGCAATTTGGCTGTAGTGCGGTACAAATCGCCTGTAATATCCGGCCAAGCCTAAGAAGGATTGGACCTGTTTCTTTGACTTGGGGACAGGCCACTTTTGGATAGCATCCACTTTGGCCTGTAGGGGGTTGATAGTTCCTTGACCCACCTGGTGTCCAAGGTAAGTCACTCTGTTTAGGCCTATTTGACACTTTTTCGCCTTAACAGTCCTGCCTCCCTTATGCGCTCGAAGACTTTTTGCAGATGCTCCAGGTGTTCTGCCCATGAATCAGAAAAGATGGCCACATCGTCAAGGTAGGCGATGGCAGATTCTCCCAATCCCGCTAGGAGACCATCTACAAGTTTTTGGAAGGTGGTGGGTGCATTTCGCAGCCCGAAAGGGAGCACATTAAATTCATACAGTCCTACATGAGTGATGAAGGCTGACCTTTCCTTGGCGGATTCATCTAGCGGTACCTGACAGTACCCCTTGGTTAAGTCTAAGGTAGAGATGAACTGGTCACGTCCCAGTTTCTCCAATAGTTCATCTGTGCGTGGCATTGGATAGTTGTCTGGGCGAGTTACAGCATTTAGCTTACAGTAGTCCACGCAAAAACGTATCTCCCCATCTGGTTTGGGAACTAGAACCACTGGAGATGCCCATGCACTGTCAAAGGGGCGGATTACACCCATCTGTAGCATATCCTGGATCTCCCATTCTGTAGCAGTTTTAGCTTGAGGAGACACCCGGTAAGGTTGGGCTCTAATTCGGCGAGCATTACCTGTGTTAATGGAGTGGTATGCCCGTTCGGTCCGTCCTGGGGTGGCTGAGAACATCGGCGTGAAGCTAGTGCACAGCTCCGTGATCTGCTGTCGCTGCATACATCCAAGGGTCATGGAGAGGTTCACCTCTTCCACGCCACTGTCACTTTTTTCTTCATAGTAGACACCTTCAGGCCACTCAGTGTCATCTCCTCCCTGGGCTGTAAACTGACAAACCTTTAATTCTCTGGAATAAAAGGGCTTTAGAGAATTAACATGGTACACCTTAGGCTTTAGGTTTGAGGTGGGGGATGCTATGAGATAGTTAACAGCTCCCAGGCGCTCTTGGACCGTGAATGGCCCTTCCCATGATGTTTCCATTTTATGGGCATGGAGCGCCTTCAAGGCCATAACCTGGTCCCCTACTTTGAAGGAACGCTCTCTGGCATGTTTATCATACCAGGCTTTTTGCTCTTCCTGAGCCTTTTTTAGGTTTTCTCTAGCAAGGGCTAAAGAGTCTCGGAGGGTGGTTTGTAGGTTGCTTACAAAGTCCAGAATGTTAGTTCCTGGAGAAGGCGTAGAACCCTCCCATTGCTGCTTCACCAACTGTAATGGCCCCTTAACCTCGCGGCCATACACAAGTTCAAATGGTGAAAACCCTAAACTGGGATGTTGTACAGCTCTGTAGGCAAACAGCAACTGCTGCAACATTAGGTCCCACTCATTGGAGTGCTCGTTTACGAATTTATGTATCATGGCCCCCAAAGTTCCATTAAACTTCTCCACCAGGCCATTTGTTTGATGGTGGTAAGGGATGGCCACCAAGTGGTTCACCCCATGAGCTTCCCACAGGTTTTTCATGGTTCCTGCCAGGAAATTAGTTCCCGAATCCGTAAGGATGTTGGAGGGCCAACCTACCTGGGCAAAAATGTCTGTTAGTGCTTGGCACATACTTTTAGCCCTGGTGTTGGTTAGAGCTACTGCTTCTGGCCACCGGGTTGCAAAATCCATGAAAGTCAGTATGTACTGTGTGACAAAGTTCCTCCTCTATCTTGGTGGGTCCTGCGCTTATTGGCGGATTTTCTTGCTTCAGAGATTCACCATGTGGGTTGGGGAACAGCCCAGAGACCTTCCCCTCTGGAAGAACCCACAGTCCAGGTCAGTTGAGAGGTTTGGGGGGAACCCGGGCCTGCCCTCTACTCCGGGTTCCAGCCCAGGGCCCTGTGGACTGCAGCTGTCTATAGTGCCTCCTGTAACAGCTGCATGACAGCTACAACTCCCTGGGCTACTTCCCCATGGCCTCCTCCAAACACCTTCCTTATTCTCACCACAGGACCTTCCTCCTGGTGTCTGATAATGCTTGTGCTCCTCAGTCCTCCAGCAGCACACGCTCTCACTCTCAGCTTCTTGTGCCTCTTGGTCCCAGCTCCTCACACTCGCACCACAAACTGAAGTGAGCTCCTTTTAAAACCCAGGTGCCCTGATTAGCCTGCCTTAATTGGTTCTAGCAGCTTCTTCTTAATTGGCTCCAGGTGTCCTAATTAGCCTGCCTGCCTTAACTGGTTCCAGCAGGTTCCTGATTACTCTAGTGCAGCCCCTTCTCTGGTCACTCAGGGAACAGAAACTACTCATCCAGTGACCAGTATATTTGCCCTCTACCAGACTCCTGTACTCCACTGGTCTGGGTCTGTCACAACTGCTTTTCTCTGGGTGTCTTCTTTGGGAAAGGACCCAGAATATCCACAGCTACTCGCTGAAATGGGACCTCAGTTATGGGGAGTGGCTGGGGAGGGGCTTTGACCTGGTCTTGGGGTTTTCCCACTCTTTGGCACACCTCACAAGACCAGACATAAGTAGAAACATTCTTGCCCATTCCCTCCCAGTGGAATGACCTCCCCAAACGGTCTTTGGTCCTGTTCACCCCAGCATGGCCACTAGGATGATCATGGGCTAAGCTCAAGAGCTTTACCTGGTACTTAGTTGGAACTATCAACTGTCTCTGAGGATGCCAATCTTCCTGGTGCCCCCCAGAAAGAGTTTCCTTGTATAAAAGTCCTCTTTCTACAACAAACCGGGATCGATTAGAAGAGCGGAGAGGCGGTGGGTTGCTCTGTGCCGCCGTCCAAGCTCCCTGGAGGCTTTCATATTCTTTCTGTTCGGCCTGGAACTGTTCCCTTGATGCTGGAGCCATCAGTTCCTCACTGGATTGTGGACCTGGGCTTGGTCCCTCTGGAAGCGATGCAGGTGATGGGGCTGTTTCCGTTGACGGTGAACCGCTCTCCGCTGGTGCACTATGTGGTATTTTAGGCTCTGGCTGAGCCTCTTCTGTTATCTGCTGCTGCTGCCAGTGCAGGCTCGGTGGTGCCCTCTGGTGTTGAAGTTGTAGATGGGTTTGCAAGCGCTGGACTCAGTACTGGCAATGGTTCTGGTGCTGGTTGCTTTGCCGGGTCTGGAACTGGCTTTGGCTGGGTCTCTGGGACTGGATTCACTACGGCTGTTGCAGTCATTGGTAGGGAATGAAAACTGTCTGGGTCTCTGGTAACTGGATTGTTACCAGAGACCCAGACAGTTTCCACCACCTCTGTCTGGGTCTCTGGTAACATAGACTGGGCCCTGGTGGAAGGCTCAGGAACAGGTATAGGTGTGAAAGCTTGCTTAGCCTGGCTGCGAGTGACCATTCCCACCCTCTTGGCTAGCTTCACATGGTTGGCCAAATCTTCCCCCAGCAGCATGGGAATGGGATAAACATCATAGACTGCAAAAGTCCACATTCCTGACCAGCCCTTGTACTGGACAGGCAACTCAGCTGTAGGCAAGTTTGAAGATTTTGACATGAATGGTTGAATCTTTACTTGGGCCTCTGGGTTGACGAATTTGGGGTCCACTAAGGACTGGTGGATAGCTGACACCTGTGCTCCAGTGTCCCTCCATGCTGTAACCTTCTTCCCACCCACACTCACAGTTTCCCTTTGCTCTGAGGGTACCTGAGAGGCATCTGGGCCCGAGGACCTTGGGTGTGACTCCGGTGTAACGAACTGCAGTCTGTTGGGGTTCTTGGGGCAGTTGGCCTTCACATGGCCCAGCTCATTACATTTAAAACATCGCCCAGCTGACTGGTCACTGGGGCGAGGTTGGTTGCTGGAGACTGGTGTGGTGGGACGATAAGGTGTCTAGGGTTTTCCTTGGGATGTAGGTGGGGCCTTGGGTTGCCCCCAGTGATAGGGTTTTGTTTCGGGTTGCTCCAACTGCTACTAGTTTTTTTTCTTTTCTGCCACCTCCACCCATTTGGTTCCAATCTCCCTCGCCTCGATTACAGTTTTGGGCTTCCCATCTAGGATATACCTTTCTATTTCCTCAGGAATACCCTCTAGGAACTGCTCCATTTTCATTAGGAAAGACAGATCTTCCCGAGATTTAACGCTTGCTCCTGATATCCAGGCATCCCAATTTTTTTCAACGTGGTAGGCGTGTCGGGAAAATGCCACGTCCGGTTTCCACTTTAGGGTCTGAACCGCCGACGGGCATGCTCGGGTGTTAGCCCCATTCTGATCCTGGCCTTTAAAAAAAAAAAAAAAAAAGTTCATAACTGTTCATGTGTTCCTTAGGCATTTCAGCCGCCACCTCTGCTAAGGGTCCACTGAGCTGCAGCCTCAGCTCTACCATGTACTGGTCTGTAGAGATGCTGTACCCAAGGCAGGCCCTTTCGAAATTTTCTAAGAAGGCCTCGGTATCATCGCCTGCCTTGTAGGTGGGGAATTTTCTTGGATGGGAAGCGGTACCTGGAGAGGGGTTGCTAGGATTGTCTGGTATATCCTACTTAGCCCTTGCCCTCTCTAACTCCAGTTCATGCTTCCTCTCTCTTTCCCTCTCCTCCATCTCTTTTTCTTTCTCCTCCATAGCTCTCTTGTGGGCAGCCTCTTTGGCTTTCTCTGCTTCCATATTTCTCTTGTGGGCAGCCTCGTTGGCTTTCTCTTCTCTTTCAGCAGCTTCCTTCTCGAGTTGTTTTAATTCGATCAGTCTTTTATGCTCCTTTTCTTTCTCTTGTTTTTCCAGTCTGGCCACCTCTAGTTTATTAGCGTAGTATTAACTGGTACTCATTTTCCTGCTTTCTTGTGCTGGGCCACACCCCCTCTGCAGTTCACTGAAACTGGGATGCACTCAGCTCAGGGGCTGCTTAGTTAACAGAGACTTTCACAGCATTCAGTGCCCAACCTTTCTGGGTTTAAACTAGCTATACCTGAGAGTTAGAAAGAAGAAAAAAAAAAACCCAGCTTGTGAATTCCTTTGCTACTGTAACTTGACCCATCTGCGTTCAGGCAGAGGAAAAAA
>NW_020696043.1:0-19759 GCF_002925995.2 Terrapene triunguis | reverse complement strand
GTTGGGAGTGGGGGAGGAGAGATGATGGGTGGGGGAGGGGAGTGAAGGGTTGGAGGCGAGGAGGGGAGTGAGGTGAGGGGTTGGGAGTGGGTGAGGTGGAGGTGTCGGGGTGGCAGAGGGGAGGTGGGGCTGGGGGGGGCAAACAGGAGGGCCGTGTCTCTGCGACCCTCTCTCTCAAACCTCCTGACAAGGCCTGAGCCCCGCTCCCCAGGCAATGCACCCTACCCTGTGGGGCGTGGGGACTGGGCTGGGCTGGCCTTTCAGGCCATCTTTCCCATGGCCGCAGCCTGCGCTGGTGCTGTGGGTGACACTGGCAGGAGTGAGCCCTGGGCTCACCTATTGGACGGTGCGACAGGGAGGTGGCGCTGCAGCCAGGGAGGAGCATAGCTGAGCCCCGAGCCCAGTCCCAGGCTCTTCCCTGCACTCCCACGAGGCCCAGGCAGGAACTGTCCCAAAGCTGCATGGAGGCGGCCAGGCCACGCTGCTGCTGGCTGCGGCAATGCAGGGCTTTCAGGAGCACAGTGCTGCTGAAAATAAGTCACCAACACCCATGGCCCCTTCATGTCCCAGCTCCAATGCACGCTGGCCCAGCAGGCAGTTGGTCCCCCTGCTTCAAATCACCCGCCCCAGTCCCTCAGCTATTCCTGTGGCGCTGCCAGGCTCTGAACTCACGCAGCTGGGCCATGCTGCGGGGAGGCAGAGCCAGGCACTGGTGGGGTGGACTCACTGAGCGTCAGGCAATGCTGAACTCGCCAGCTGTCACTGAGGGAGCCCAGTCTAGTGGCTAAAGCACAGGCCCCCTAGGAGTTCTGGGGCCTGAGCCCAGCTCTGCTACTGACTTGCTGTATGAACCAGGGCAAGTCACTTAGCCTTTCTCTGCCTCCTGGCTTTATGTAGACTGCAGGCTTTTCCCAGTTAGAGCACTCTCCGAGATGCAGCATTAGCATCCGCGTACCACAGTGGCTCGGTGCTGGTCTGGGTGGACAGACGTCGAACTAAAAATGGATACGGCAAGGCCCTCGCCCACAGGAGTGCGGTTACCCTGACTTCATGAGCATTACCCCTCCCTAGCTCCTGGGAGTCTGGGTTGCTCTGCTTCTGCCAGTGCTGAGAGCTGGGGAGCCCTCCAGGCCTCTAAATTATGAACCTTCATCAAAACCAAAAGCAGGCAGCAGCCCTCTGGGGGAGCTGGGGAGGCTGAGACACTGATCTAATCACTAGGCATACTTGCAGTAGGTGTGTGTACAGTACCCAGCACCTTGGCATCCCACTAACAGCTGGGGCTCGGGGCCCTCCACCGCCACAGCAAGACAGGCGCTGTCCCCAAAGAATTTATGCCCAGGTCTGCAAAGGTATTGAGGCATCTAACGCTTATTGAAATAAATGGGAAATAGGTGTTGTGACTGGGGTCTTGGGGGAGCCAGCGGAGGTCACTCAATTAGGGTGAACTGCAAAGAATGGGGCAGACAATCCCCAGAGCTGGTGGATATTCCAATACTTAGCTTTACCAAGCCAGCCTAAACAGCTTCGGTTATACCTCATTGGTTACTCAGACTGTTCCCTTGAAGTAACCCAGCCTCAGGCCTCCACCTAGATACCCAAGACAGATCTGACAAGGATTCATGAAAATCTTATTGACCATATAAAAGAAAAGGTTCTACCACTCCTGAAGGATCTGACACATTACCTCCCAGGTTAATGAATATTCCAGATCTTACCCAAATACACGCTTACAGCCAATTCTTATTAATTAAACTACAATGTATTAGAAAAGAGAGAGTATGGTTAAAAGATCTATATTCATACAGATATGAGTCAATCCTGCGATTCAGATTCAGAGCAGACATGGTGAGCTTTGTAGTTGCAAAGAGTTAGTTTAGAATTTAGTCCATAGGTTATAGTCCAATGTTTATCTTCAGGGCGGTCTAGTCAGAACTGGGATTTCAGGCCTGATGGCTGAGATGACAGGATCAGGACCCAAGGAGCTTTTATACAATTTCAAGCCTTCTTGGACAGGTTAGATTCCCTTGTTTTACAATAGGTAATCAATGCGACTTTGAAGTAGGTCCATCACCCGTACTTAGCTACATGGATTAACAGAAGGCAATTGCCCGGTTTTTTCACCATTTGCAGATGATCAGCTATACGTTTCAAAGAGAGATGAATACAGCGATATCCCATGTTTACAGTTCATTTAAATGCTAAGATCTCTGAATCAATTAAATGCCACTGATCTCTGAATTAACAGAATACAGCATAGACAGGGACTGTTGACCACTACCCATATATATGTAAATACACAAAACCAGAAACATTCTCTCTCCATATGTCTTTAAGAGCTGAATTTGAGTCATTTATCCTGCAGGATGCTTAACCCTTTCTGGCCATGCATCACAGGTGCCTAAATACCTTTGAAGATCCGGGCCTTACAGCTTAAATAGAAAGCGACATGAAGGACTTGCCCAGAAGGTTGGGGAAGAGCCAGGGTAAAAAAACCTAAGCTTCTTTTGCTTCTGCCCCCCTGTAAGCATTAAATCATTTATCTGGCCTGAGGCTCAAATAATTACCAAAGCTGACCACTCAAGTGAGACATCATTAGACTTCAGAATTAACATTCAATTGCAATGACTGTGGGCCGTTCACACCTCTCAGCACTGTCCTTTCGGTGCCTGTGATTAGTGACCCAGGCAGACATTACTCTCAGGTTGGAAGCTTTTCTCTGCAACCAACATAGAAAAAAAGTGTGTGAGGGGAGCAAACACAAACCCCCAAATGGCATTTGGGGCTGGGGGGGAGCTAACAGGCCAGGCAGGCTGCTCTGTCTCCTACAAGGCCAGACAGTCACTCACGCTTTGCCAAGTCTAGCTTTAAATCTAGTGGAGACAGAACTAACGTATAGCTACAATGAGGCCAGGCGGCATCAGCTGCTGGCTAAAGAAGAACTAACAAGAGAGAACTATTTACTGTGGCTCAGATTCCATTACTAAGCATCTGTGGTTTGGCTCATGTATTAAATCGGATATTCCTCGCTGGAAACGGTTATTATAGAAAGATAAATGGTGATTGTCCATGACTAAAACCAATTGTATTCTAGCTCCTAAATATAAAGACTATTTATATTTGAGTCTCTTTCTTCATCGCTTAGTCATTCTATATATAAATAGTTTTGCGACTGTGAGAGACAGAGCATGTCATACCATTATGTGTGTGCATATATAATAAATCTGCACTGTCCATTAAGACAGCTCAGAGGCTGCCAGTATATACTCAGTGTGTGGGTGGTTTGAACTAAACATACCCGTGTTTTATTCTTTCCCCTCCGCCGCAACACCCCCCCCTTCTCCCTTTATCTGCGCATGCTGGCTGCTGTGCCTGATTGCATTTCCGTGTCCTGTTTAACCTACTTTTTCACGAGGTGTTGAGCCTGCTTGGCTGCATCCCCTCCCCCCCCCCCGCTCCTGTGAGGAGAACCAATAGGGCTGCATGCTCCACGGCCAGGCACAGCAGGAAAACCAAGCGCTCCAGTCTTTTTACCAAGGAGGTGCTGGGCTGATATTGCTGCCGGAGCCCCTGTTGCATTACTGATGTTGATACTCTGTGCTAGGATCACACCTTCCTTCAAGGCAAGGGGCAAGTCTTGAGAGAAAGGCAGGGGGTTTTCCCCATTGCACAGACAGGTAAACTGAGTCTGGCAGAGCCAGGCCTCTGTTCTAATTAAATAAGCCACAGACTGAACTCTAGCTCAGGTGTATGAAGGCTCCATTTGCTCCCTCAGTCCATAGCCCTGGGCCAGTGCAGGATTGGTCCTTAGTCTTTCCCCTGGGGGTTTTGTCCAGTCTGGTTAGTCATTGGTGTCTGGCTCTAGATGCCCCAAGGAGAGCGACAAGAATGATGGGCTTGGGCTGGTGTTCTGAGGATGTAGGTGGGGCAGAGCGGTTAGCGAAGGAGACTGGCCGGGTGTTCTATTCTTGCCCTGGCCTTGCCAACACCCCTTGAGCACATCACTCACAGCAGTCTCTCTGCCTCAGTTTCCCTATCACTAAGCTCGGGATGATATTTAGTACGGGCCCAGGGAGGCCACAAGGCTTAACGTACCAACACTTGGCGATCCTTGAGCATAAAGCTCCCAGCACGCACTTACGCTTCCTAAGTGGAGCACTTTGCATTTGTCTTCGTTAAACTTCATCCTGTTTACCTCGGACCATTTCTCCAATTTGTCCAGATCATTTTGAATTATGACCCTGTCCTCCAAAGCAGTTGCAATCCCTCCCAGTTTGGTATCATCCGCAAACTTAATAATCGTACTTTCTATACCAATATCTAAGTCGTTAATGAAGATATTGAACAGAGCCGGTCCCAAAACAGACCCCTGCGGAACCCCACTCGTTATGCCTTTCCAGCAGGATTGGGAACCATTAATAACAACTCTCTGAGTACGGTCATCAGGAGCCCTGGCTGCATGACATCCTCCCCTTTCTCTACTGTCTGCGTCCCACCTCTGCCTGGGCTCGGCAGTTCCTTCCTTTGTCCGGTTACTGATCGAATGCAGGCGCTGAGCCCCCTCTGTCGGTCGTTCCTCGGCTCTTGTGATCCCTGAGTGCTGGGACATGGGGTACCAGTGATGCGAGGGAAGGAGAGAGGGCGTTGCCATGTGCTGACTAATAACCACACCACGATGTTCTGCTACACCAGGGGTGGGCAAACTTTTTAGCCCGAGGGCCACATCGGGGTTACAAAATGATATGGAGGGCTGGGTAGGGAAGGCTGTGCCTCCCCAAACAGCCTGGCCCCCACCCCCTATCCACCCCCTCCCACTTCCCACCCCCTGACTGCCCCCCTCAGAACTCTCCACCCATCCAACCCCCCCGCTCCTTGTCCCCTGACTGCCCCCTCCCGGGACCCCCGCCCCCATCCAACCCCCCTGCATCCAGTCCCCTGACTGCCCCGCCCCCTATCCACACCCCCGCCCCCTGACAGGCCCCCCGAGACCCCACACCTATCCAACCCCCCCTGTTCCCCGTCCCCTGACCCCTATCCCCATCCCCGCCCCCTGAGACTCCCACGCTTATCCAACCCCCCCCCCACACATGTTCCCCATCCCCTGACCGCCCCCCAGAACCTCTGCCCCATCCAACCACCCCCTGCTCCCTGTCCCCTGACTTCCCCCCAGGATCCCTCGCCCCTTATCCAACCCCCTGGTCCCGGCCCCCTTACCATGCTGCTCAGAGCAGCATGTCTGGACGCCGCGGCGGTGTGGCTGTGGGGGAGGGGGTCAGCGGGGAAGGGACCGGGGGTAGCCTCCCTGGCCAGAAGCTCAAGGGCCGGGCAGGATGGTCCCGCGGGGCGTAGTTTGCCCACCTCTGTGCTACAGCCTTGGTGAGGGGCCGAACAATGGGCAGCTGCCATCGTTTGTCTGGGAAGGAACAAAGGGCTGCAGCATCCGCGTGAGCGGGTGAAACTCCTCGGGTGGTTAAAGGAGGCCTTAACCGCTGGCACCCCCCTTGCAATGCAGCAGTTGTGAGCCTCTGCATTAGAGCAGGAGTTACACCTGCTTACACCACACTTCAATTTGGCCCTACCACCGAAGGAGCTCTAAGCGCTTCCAAAACACTAGTGAATTAAGCCTCACCGTGCCCCTACGTGGCAGGGAAGTATTGTTATCCCTGGGTCTCAGACGGGGAAACTGAGTCAGAGTGCGGCTACAGGACTTGCTTTGGGACATTCTGTGGTAGCGCGGGGAATAGAAGCCAGATCTCCTGAGCCCTAGTGCTGCGCTTGAGCCGCAAGGCCATCCTGTGCGGCTCAGCTGACCGGCACAGACCTTGTGTGGTGGAGGGGAATCTCGGCCAGAGCAGCAGTGACCGTCGTGGGTCTGTGCGACCTGTGCAGCCGCACAAGGGCCTGGGCTGCTCGGGCCCCCGTTGCTCTCACGCAACTGCCTGGCCAGCCAGAACACTGTGCCCCAGGGCTGGAATAAAAACCTGCAGCACTGAGGACAGGTCTACCCTGAAAACGCTGCATCGGCACAGCTGCGCCGCTGTAGCGCTTACGTGAAGACGCTCCTACACCGACAGGAGAGTTTCTCCCAGCGGCGTAGTTAATCCACCTCCCCAAGAGGCGGGGAGAAGCTCTCCCATCGATATCGTGCTGTCTACACGAGGAGCTAGCTCAGTATAAGTGCGTCACTCAGGGGGGTGGATTTTTCATATCCCTGAGCGATGTAGTGATACCGATACAGGTCTGTAGAGTAGATGTTGCCTGAGTCTGGGTCCTTGTCTTGGCCTGGCCCTGTCGGGACGTTGCTGAGAATCAGGACGACGAAGGCCTAACAGTCTCATGGTGGGTCCTGGGTCCCAGGAGCTGGTGGGGGTGGCAGCCGTGATGGGGAATCTCGCTCCATTCCTGTTCTCCGGTCTCTCAGCCAGTGGTTGTTGGCAGCGAGTTTCATCCTCTTGACTCTCCCCCACACACTCCTCCCAAAAGTGTTGGGTTTTTTTGAGGACCCCAAAAGGATGCAATGGGTCAACAGCCCTTCCCCTCGTGAATTTGTTCACCAATTAGACCTAATTTCCGACACACCAATTTTGGTCCATCGATTTTCGGTCCAACCCTTCTCTTGGTTACAGGGCGTGGCGTTAGCACAGTCCCTGAGCTATATCAACAGGCCTTTTTGTTTGGACTCCTTTCCTCTCTGTGGCTTCCCTTTGCACCTTTCCCCATCAACATTTATTACTGTAGGTGTGGTGCTGTTGTAGGAACGTTCACTCCTTACAGCTGAGCTCACAGCTAGGCCCAATTAGTACCATGGGCTTGATCCCGGGAGCATCCTCCATGCTCCACAAGTCCTTGGGATTCGAGGGTGTTCGGCCTCACTCAGCAGTTGGAAGGAGGCTCAACCCCTGGCAATTAGCTGTGATTAACTCCCCAGCTCGAGCTTTGAGTGCCCAACGCTGCCCCACTCTGCAGTGTTTCTGGGGGCAGTTTAATTAGAGGGGCACATGCTTTGGTGCTGCTGTGGGATGAGTGTATTGCACACGCCAGGCGCTCCTGGCATCTCTCCATTCCCCTCCCGCAAGGCCCCTGTGTTCACACTTCAACCCCCCTTATTTCAGGGTTTCCCTGCACCTCCACTCACGCCAGGGGCTCACCTTTCCCCAGAGTCACTGTTCGGTTCGTTTGACTTTTACATCCTTTCTGGTTTTCTTAGCAAATAGCGACATGTTGGGAAGGAGAGACCAGCTCTGGGCTGGGGAGCAGCTAGAACCGGAGCAGACTCAAAGCGTAGCCCCTAAGCAAGCCGAAAGCTTTTCTGAAATCTCGGGAGGTTTGATCAGATGGTTGGTTTGTTGCATTACAATGGTGCCTCGCGTGACAGTGTCCGTGGGTCAAGAAAAGCACGTCTGGTTTACTGATGGGAGTGCAGTGGTAGTAAAAAGGAAAAGGTGTGTAAAATACGCTGCCATTAACTTAGAAGAGGAAGTCATTTAGGAACATTTAGACCATGGATCGGCTCAGCATGCCAAGCTCCACGCAATTTATCAGCTTTGAAGGCAATATGAAAATTCCCCACAGCCCGTATATATTTATGCTGACAGTGATTTTTGTGTGAAGGGAATACAGTTTTGGATACAGCATTGGTATAGGAACAGGTGAAAAGCAGCAAATAAAAAAAAAATTGCAAATTCAAAAAAAAAAAAAGATTTACCAGTGGGTAACAAAAAACCCTAAATAGTTAAAGGTGCGACATGTAAGGGCACACAGTAAAGAAACGGGTATAAAAACCGCCTGGAATAATCGGGTAGATACAATAGCCCGACAAGAATGTCTGTGCTGACACATCTGAGCCAACAGATGGCACTGCAAATCACCCTAACCATGTTCCAAAAAACCAGAAGTTACTTAATGTAGCCCATCAGTTTATGCATGAAAAAGTGGAAGGGACTTTAAAAAGGCTAAAACAAGTAGCAGAATGGGAGTGTATGAATCAGGGGTAGGCAACCTATGGCACGCGTGCCAAAGGCGCCACGTGAGCTGATTTTCAGCGGCACTCACACTGCCTGGGTCCTGGCCACCGGTCCGAGAGGCTCTGCATTTTAATTTAATTTTAAATGAAGCTTCTTAAACATTTTAAAAACCTTATTTACTTTACATACAACAATAGTTTAGTTATATATTATAGACTTATAGAAAGAGACCTTCTAAAAACGTTAAAATGTATTACTGGCACGTGAAACCTTAAATCAGAGTGAATAAATGAAGACTCGGCACACCACTTCTGAAAGGTTACCGACCCCTGGAAAGAATAATATTAAAACGTGGGTGCGGAATTGTGTGCGGTACATTCAGGACGAGGCTCGTCCTCTGCACTGGCAACCCATGATGCACCAACGAAGGCTTGGGCCGTGGCACAGGGTTCAAATTGATTTTATTAATAAATTGCCGAGAAGTAAGGAAAGATTCCAGTATTTATTGGTGGTAATTAATTCCTTTTCAGAATGAGTGAAGGCATTTCCTACTAAAAATAATAGCACCAGGGTAGTGGCCAAAAAGTTTTTTAATAAGGTAGTATGTAAATATGGCACCCCCGAAATAATAAATTTTAATAATGGAAAAGTTGAGTAGTTTGGATTCCATCCAGTAGAGGGCAGTGGTGCACATGCATGCGCTAACCCATTTATTACACTATTAAACTTTGCTGGAATGCTGATTGCTTTTGTAGACTGCAGGTTGAAACCTGTAGCTGGAAAGAAGTGTGAAGTCCAGTCTTCTATGTAAAACTAAACATATGGGGTCGAATTCATCCCTCGTGTAACTCCACTGGGGTCATGGGGCCAGATTCTCAGCTGATATAAATTGCCATAGCTTTATTTAAGTCAATGGAGTGACACCGCTTTCTACCACCTAAGGATCCAGCCCATAGTCTTGTAATATAGCCCCGTAGCAGCAAGGCCGGCTCCAGGCACCAGCAAAGGAAGCAGGTGATTGGGGCAGCCAATGGAAAGGGGCAGCACATCCGGTTCTTTGGTGGCAATTCGGCGGCGGGTCCCTCACTCCCTCTCGGAGGGAAGGACCCGCCGCTGAATTGCCACCGAAGAATGAAGCGGCATGGTAGAGCTGCCGCTGAAGTGCCGCCGATCGTGGCTTTATCTTTTTTTTTTTTGGCTTCGCGACTTGGGGCGGCAAAAAAGCTGGAGCTGGCCCTGCTTAGCAGTAGGTCTCAAGTCATGGGTTAGCGAGGGTCAGAATGACAGGGGCTCACTGACCTTTCTGGTGCTTAAAAATGCAGGTGTTTATAGAATGGATTTTCTTCAAAAATTTTAATTGAATGAAATAAAGTGACAACGAAATGGGTGGTTACAAGACAAATGGGTCTTCGTTTCTTTTTCAAGTGGCTATAATTATCCAGTCATTTACAATAGAGCTCAACAGAATCAGAAATATCGGCCTGGAAGGGACCTTGAGAGGTCATCCAGTCCAGCCCCCTTCGCTGAGGCAGGACCAAGTAACCCTGGTGTATTCCTGACAGGTGTTTGTCCAGCCTGTTCTTAAAACCTCCAGTGAAGGGGATTCCACGACCTCCCTTGAAATCCTATTCCAGAGCTTAACTCTTATTAAATTTTCCTAATATCTAACTTAAATCTCCCTTGCTGCAGGTTAAGATCATTACTTCTTGTCCTCCCGTCAGTGGACATGGAGAACAACTGATCACTGGCCTCTTTCTAACATGGGCGGCCTGTCCATACAGGTGAACTAGGTGGTCGCCTAGGGTGCCAAGTTAAATGGGGCGCCAAATTCGAGGGAAAAAATCAAATTTAAAAAAAAAATAAAAGGGGGAAAAAATGAAAAAGATGAAAAAAATACAAATAAAATAACGAAGATGTCATTATTTCAATTCCCATGTGCATACAGAGGGAATAGGAATTATAATTAATTTCTCTACATTTTTGAGAATTTATTAATATGTCAAATCTTTTATTTACTGCAAAAATAAATAATATTTTAGCGATTTTTTTTTCAATTTGCGACGTAGGGTCAAGATGACCCACTCCGCAATTTTGATAAGCAATAACTCAGCCATAATGAAACACATCCGCCAGTGGCAAGAGCTACAATGCTAGTGACACCTAACTCGAATATACATCAAGGTTGCATAGCCGGAAATTCATGTAGAGCGGAGATATCGCGAGTTGATACATGTCAAACGGTCATTTTAACACCCATCGCAGGTAGATGGTTAAGAATCGAGCGAATACTGTGGAAAATTGTGTTTCTTGGTGCCAAAGAATAAAGAATAACGTCTTTCAGCATTATAAATCCAAAATGTGAGTATCTTTAAGCGTTATTAAATCTTAGCGTTATTATCGGGCTGTATAATTATGAACTTTTCTTTGTTATAACTGTTTCACATGTAATAAATAAGGTCCATAAAAGAAAAGTGACAGTGTTAACGCTTAATAGACTCCGAAAGTGATGACGTCCCCCTCCAAGCGGGTAACCGTGAGGAAGGGGATTACTTTCCAAACAACTGATGTCAGGTTATAACGGCAAAAAAGGTCATTTTGTTTCCATGTAAACGCTGTTACTAACTGTTTTAATAGGTAAGTGAGTGTATGTTACTAATTATTGAACCTTTAAGCAGTGAAAAGACATGTTGGAATGGCTGCAATGTGGTTTAAATCACCAACCATGTGGTGCGTCAGCCATCCTTAACACTATAAGGCTTGTAGTCGGGAGCACAGTACATAACAATATTCAAGTGCCCCATGGCAGAAAGAGGAAAAAGAAAACCCTCCGGAGCTGAGTATCGTAAACAAAAGACTGAGAAGGAAAAGGACCAAGCAAAACAGCAGGGATCCTTCCTGAAATATCTTCTCTTTAATCCAAATAAAGATGGAAGCAGTTCACAGCATCCAGATGAAGGAATTTTACTTGGAGAGAAGGTTATCTCACATCCGCATGGAAGCAGTTTGGAACATCAAGATGATGGAAACTTACTTCTAGATGAAGGCAGCTCACAGCATCAGACTGATATGGAAGTGGAAAAAATGTATTCACCTTCGGACACATGCAGAAATTGAAGTAAATGAAGTAGAATTCTGGAAGAAAGGATGAGGAAGTTACAATCAAGTTACAGTATGGGGACCCAGCTTCATGGCCCAGATGTGATGACAGCGTGCGGCAAATTCTCGTGGAACATGGACCCGAACAAGTTCATGAATTTCCCTTACCTAAGGATGGAACTAAAAGAAAATTCTCTGCTCAGCATTACAAGAGGAAACTCATAATGGGGAAGAAATTCATCTAAACTGGTTACAATATTCAGTGTCGAAGGACTCTGTGTTTTGCTTTTGCTGCAAGGTGTTTAGAAATAAAGCAATTGGTACATCACTTACTGAAAATGGTTCAAAGGACTGGAAAATATATCTTCAATTCTCTCTTCACATGAAAGAAATACAGAACATTTGGAATGTTTTCAAAATTGGAAAGAACTTGAATTATGATTGAAAAAAGGAAAAACTATCGATGAAGAAAATTTACATGTGATCAAGGAAAAAGAAGAATATTGGCAACAAATATTAAAGCGTCTGATAGTTTTAGTGAGAGTTCTCGGTGGGCAAAATGTAGCATTCCGCAGCTGCGGTAGAAATGAAAAATTATATACTCCAGGTAATGGAAACTTTTAAAAATGTGTTGAATACCTAGCTTTGTTTGATCCAGTCATGAAGGAGCAGCTACGTAAAATAACTAATCATGAAACACAGGTTCATTACTTAGGAAAAAATATGCAGAATGAACTGATTCAAATCCTAGCAAATGCCATTAAAAATAAAATTGTAGAAGTTGCCCATTCTGCAAAATCCTTTCAATAATACTGGACTGTACACCAGATGTGAGTCATGTTGAACAAATGACGATGATCATTCGTTTTGTGATTATGGAAAAGTCTGCAGATGAAGATAATGTTGAAGTGCTCATAAAGGAACATTTTTGGGGTTTTGTACCACTGAAGGAGACAACTGGAGCATTTATGACTGAAACTATTCTACAAGAGCTTGAAACAATGTCATTATCTGTTGAAAACTTACGTGGCCAAGGCTATGATAATGGGAGTAATAGGAAGGGTAAAGACAATGGTGTGCAAAGGAGAATGATGGAAATCAATCCTAGGGCCTTTTTCGTTCCTTGCAGTGTGCATTCTCTGAATTTGGTTGTCAATGATGCTGCTAGATGCTGTTTGGAGGCAAGCAGTTTCTTTGACCTGGTGCAACGTGTTTATGTGTTTGTCTCAGGCTGAACACGCCGTTGGGAGATTCTGACTCGCCATGTGAATTCTCTAACTGTGAAGCCACTTAGTCAGACAAAATGGGAGAGTCGCATTGATGCTTTGAAGCCTCTTCACTATGAACTTGGAAACATTTATGATGCCCTAATTGAAATTTCTGATGATACTACCTTTATTGGATCATCTGGAAATATGGCACGTTCAGACGCAGAAGCTCTTGCAAATGGTCTTTCCAAGTTCAAATTTGTAACTTTTTACTCATTTTGTGGTATAATATCCTTTTTGAGATTAACCTCACTACTAAGCAGCTTCAGGAAAAGAACTTGAACGTACATTCTGCTATTCAAAAACTGCAGCAAAATAAAAATATTCTGGAGGAATTCAGAAGTGATGAAGGGTTCGAAAGAACACTGGTAGATTCTCTTGCGCTTGCTGAAGAAATAGACTTTCCGACAGAATTTGAAGCAGAGCCAGTTCTGATTCGGCAAAAGAAACAGTAGTTTTCGTATGAAGGACGAGACACACCCATTCAGAATCCAAAACAAAGGTTCAAAGTGAATTTCTACTTCGCAGTCCTTGATACTGCTATTGACTCGGTTGATGAAAGATTTCAATACATGCAGCAGCTAGAGTCAGTATTTGGCTTTCTATATGATATCATAAATAAATAAATAAATAAATAAATTGTAGGGGAGGGATAGCTCAGTGGTTTGAGCATTGGCCTGCTAAACCCAGGGTTGTGAGTTCAATCCTTGAGGGGGCCACTTAGGGATCTGGGGCAAAACCAGCACCCTGGAGCACCATCTAGGAGCCGAGGGACATGTCGCTGCTTGCGGGGAGATGCGCGGAGCCAGGTAGGGAACCTGCCAGCCCCACGCCAACCGGAGTTTTGACAGGCCAGTCAGCAGTGCTGACTGGAGCCACCAGGGTCCCTTTTCGAGCGGGTGTTCCACTCGGAAACCGGACACCTGGCAACCCTAGCCACGATGCTTGCAGCCAGCACGATTCCTCTACTATTAAAGGTGCAGTGCCCAGAAAAGAGAAGGCCGACATCTCAGTCACATGGCTACACGCGGCCTAGTGCACAGTGAAGAAAGTTGGCCGCACACACTTGGAAATCAGCAGCAGCTTTATTATGCAACAAACAACTCGATGCCATGTTAACTCTGGCCCGTACTTCTGTGACGCTTGGAAAGGCTCCTATGAGAGGGGGGAAAAACCACAGTAAAAACAATGATCTTCAGCTACATATTGATCTTCCAAACTCTCTGTTTCTATCCATCCAGCTTGCATCTAAACACTCTACACTCATATTAAAACGACCATCGTTTCCACCTGAAAGGACCACGTTTCCTGCCCCTCTAGGGTTACAGGGGTGTACCCAGGGCCGGCACAACCCATTAGGCGACCTAGGCGGTTGCCTAGGGTGCTAACATTACGGGGGGGCGGCGACCGCGGCGGCCGGATCTTCGGCTGCCCCGGTTGTCGTCGGTATTTCGGGGGCGGGACCTTCTGCCGCCTGTCGGGGGCGGCATTTCGGGAGCGGGACCTTCCGCCACCTAGGGCAGCAAAAACGCTGGCAGCGCTCCTGGGTGTACCTAGAGCTGTAGTGCACGGCCCGTGTCTGTGCTTACCTCGCTAGTCCTGGAACAGCTCCTCGGGAAACAGCACCTCAGCCCTTCTGGCCTGGAATAGGTAGAGGAAGGATTAATCATTCAAACACGTAACAGCCCATGTCACCGTGGGGCTGAAGGGCTCCTGCTACTCAGACTGTATCAAGGAGCACAGAGACCGGACATAATCTAATCTGCTGCAAAGGGACCTAGGAGGAGAAAAACGTAGGGGAGGCAAAGCATCAGCGCCACCCTGTGGTGAGTGGCTTACATGACTAGTTTCTGCCTTACCCCAAAGAGCACTCATTATTTGGAAGAACAATACAGAGTCCTAAGGGGGAACTGTTTCCTTGCAGTGAGCCCAGGACGAATTCCCACCAGAGGGGCTGCTGCTGGGCTAGGGTGTTAACTTGGACCCTGCCTTCCTTTGCAATCCCCAAGCCTCTTCAAGCGCAGTCAATTAGGACTCCAGGAACAGAGGCAGTTGCTTTGGGTAGGTCTACACTTGGGGCTATTTCGACCCTGCTAGCACGGGTGTAACAGCAGTGTAGATGGTGAGGCCTGGCTTAGGCAAGTAAAGGGACGCTTGAACCCTATGGCTATGCACCCTACATGCCCATTCAGGGCCTCCCGTGTCTACGCTGCTATATTTAGTAGGGTAGAGTCCTGCCCCTTCCCCGCTGCCAGAGCCTTTCCCCACGGCAGTGAAAGATTCCAGTGGGGAAAGGCTCTGGCGGGGGGAGGCAGTGCGGAATGGCACCGGCAGCTCCCCGAGCTGAGCCTGGCTGCCCTCCCTACCACAGCCTTTCACGTGTAGCTACACGCACCCTACGTGCTGACGTAAGTGTAGACAAGGCCTTTGTGTATAAAGGACAGCGCAGGATGGAAGAGGGACAGGGTCAGGATTTAAGGATAGTGGAAGCTGTGTTCGTAAAGGGACCCCTGTACCACAGAAATAGCTCAGGGTCTGGGACAGGGTGTCACATTTTTCCTTGTCCTTCTGCACCTCAAAACTTTTTTTTTAAAAGGCTACTAGTCAAATCCTGCAGTTGGGAGCCCAGTGTGCAGTGCACACAGCCTAGCTACACACCAGGGGTTATTGTAATCAGCGACTGCCCCAAGCCACATCATTCAGCTCTGGCTCTGGATCCAGATCTCAGCGTCCCCAAGTCTACCAGTGCTGGGTTTGGGGTTTCCAGTCTGAGCCCATCTCTCATTGCCATGATCATTTCAAAGCCTCCGCCAACACACTCCAGTGTCCTGAGTCACTGATGCTGCAGGGCTAGAGATCCTCAGCTGGTGTGAATTTGCAGAGCTCCATTGTCGTCCATAGCGCTAAGCCAATTTGCACCATCCGAGGAGCTGGTTCTTGGAGTCTGGTACTGACTAGTGAAGGACTAGCTATAGGCATTAGCAGACTGAATCAAAACTTGAGTTCCATCCAGTCCAGGACCCCATCTCTGACAGCAGCCAGCACCCGATGGTTCAGAGGAAGCCGTCAGAATCTCACAGTAGCAGCTGTGGAAGAATCTGTCTCCCAGATCGGCTTTCTACAGATCTCTACTAGGCCTTTGTCCTTATTCTCCCCCAAAGCGGAGTGACGTTAGCACAGGAAGGAACAAAGGTACCTGTTCTAAATAGAGTTCAGCCTGAGAATTAGTCTGAATCCAATATGCTGACAGGCTGAAAAACATGAAGGGCCCAGCCGGCTCTGTAGTGCTCTGCGCTTTCCCAGCCAGCCAGGTCCTTCCTGAAGCCGTTGTTCAGAAAATAAGGGTCTCCTCAGAATCGCCCTGGGCTCATGTGCGCATGGTGGCTGGGGTGGGAGACTCAGTGGGGACAAGAGCCAGAGTCAGTCCAGAGCGACTGTAGGAGAACTACGCTGCCAGCTGGACTGTCCCCGTCCCAGGCAAACCGACAGGCTGCTTTCATGGTTAGCGTGGTCTTGCCTCCAGCTTTCCTGTCTTAGTTTTAAGCAATTGTCCCGGCCTCCTGAGAATGTGAATAACTCCCATACGCTCGCTGATCACCGTGACCACACTCGCCCGGAGCCTTCTCCTTGCCGTCAGCTCCCTCACTCCCTGCCCATAACTCTCCTCCCACAGTCCAGGGACCAGTTATTTTGCACTTTGCTGTATTTTGTCTAGAGTCTCCTCTGTAAATGTGTGTGTGTGTGTGTGTGTGTGTGTGTGTGTGGGAGGGTGGGGGTGGGGGAGGGGTGAGAATTGCCATATGAAACGTGGCGAGGAGAGAGCTTGTCTCTAGCTCTACAGAGCTTTGATCTCCTTGCTGTGATTCACATCCTTACTGCTGCGTAATAGAGGTGAAGGAGGCATGGCCCAGTCTAGTGGCACTAGCCCATTTCAGTCATGAGGACAGAGGTTGCTGTGCTCTGAGTTTATCCTGCCAGCCTGGGGCTGGCCAATCACTGTACTGTTATGTAATAAGGGTCCCCTGTGGAACGCATAATGAGCTAGCCAGGGTCAAAGGTTACTTGTTCCGTCCTCAGCCATGAATTTTAGCAGGCGGATGCTGCTCCTCCCTCTTTTCTCCTCTTTGTGGACTTTGGCGGTGCCCAGCAGTTCGTGTGTTGGGGGATCAACAAGGAAAAAAGAAGTTTAGCAACAGCAGAGAAAGGGGAACCCTGGATTAGCTTTATTCCAGCTCAATCATCACACTATTAATGACGGAAATGGTCTCTGCTCTGTCCTTTGTAGGGCTCAAAGAACACATTCTCTTCTCCATGGGCCTGGGCCAAAGCCCATTAAAGACAACAGAGAGACTGACTTCCGTGAGCTTTGTTTGGATCAGGCCACCATGAACAAAGAGGGGTTGGACTCATTCCTGCGTCTCTAGGCTTAGCCTATAACCATCTCACTGTCCACTGTTTCCTTTGACTGACGGGCTGGTCTCACCCTCACTCAGATCCCGGACTAAGGAACTGGATCTGGGGAGTTTGTACCCAATATCCCCCACCTCCTCCCTCTTTACATCTGAGGGTCTCTCTGATGAGTCCTTGCTGAGGACTGTCAAGTCATATTGCCCTGGCCTGATCTTCTTTGACTAAACACCAGGAAATACGGGCTTCCAGGGCTCCATCTCTGTCTTTGCATTAACCAGGTGTATCTTCCTGCCTCATTTAACTACCAGGCTCCTCTGATCAGCGAAGCAGCAGAAAAGCTTCCTGACTCAGGATACAGAGTAACTCTGCTGCTCAGTGCAGCATCTGCCAACCTGCCAGCCTTGAGGCCCAGCCTGTGATATGGTTCTGCAGATCCTAGGCTCAGTGCAGATCCTGGCAGCTGCGTGGGAATGTGCCTGAAAGCCGCTTTTGTGCGCCACCCCCACCAACTTGGAGGCCATCTGGCCATTGGGCCAGCCCCCAGCATAAAGCAGAGAAGCCTCGGGGATGCCGCAGCCATGCCCCCTCTCCCTTGGGAACACCTCCCTCTCCTGAGTCTGGGAGGAGGGTGGTGTTGGAGCCATTACAACAGGCCGATGGCGCCCATTACAGAAGAGGATCATCACACAGTGGATGACCAAAGCACACAGTACAAATTAGACCCCATTGGTGCCATGACAGGGCCTCTGCATCCCCATTGCCATCTCCTTGACCCACACCCTGGGACCTCTGCTTCCTCACTGCACTAACCTAAGGATATTACTTACGTTCACGTACCAAGTCCAGGCCTTCTGATCTGGGTCTGTCTGCCGGCGTGCTGGACAGTGCGCCCTAGGGAATCAACACAACGGCTCTCCTGTCAATGCTTACATTCTCCAGGGCGAACTTTCAGAGGTTCAGCCTCTCAACAAAGAGAGCAGTTTTCAAGACGTCTCACGGGAAATCAAACGCAGTCACAATCTGGGAAATTACCGAGGGACTGATGGCCAAATGCTACGCTATTTCCACTTGTAACCCTTCTGCCCATCTAAGTTGGCAGCAACAAGGGCCGGGTTCTGTATCTAGGGGTTCCGTTTCAATAACACAATGCAAAACCGGCTCGAGCCCCCACCCAGTGACCTGGGATAATTACATACCACCCCCCTGGGTACCTCTAAGAGGCAATACTTCCCCTCTCGCAAGCACGGAGTCTGAGTGTAGCAGAAAATGTTTAATAACATGAGGTAAACGACATCAGCATAAAATTGGAAAAACACCACAAACAGGATTCATAACACAAACCATGAGCAAAACCCACCCCAGCAAATTGGGCTGTGTCCTTTCCCTTTGGTTCTTGAATCCAGCAACCCAAAAATCACCCAGAGTCCCCAAAGTCCAACATCCCCAAAGTCTCTGGGGTCCAGCAACCACCCAAAGTCCCAAAAGTCCAACAACCCCCAAAGTCTCTGCCCCTGGTCAGTGCAGCCCCAGAGTAAAGGGGGGGGGGCACGCAGGGTGTTAAGGGGCACCTTACGTGATCCGAGGCTGGCCAGCCGTCTGTTTCTCCGTGGGGGTTCCGCCGCAGTCTTTACCACGAGCCAGTCCACTTTCCTGCTATCCCACGAACTGCTCCGCTCTACAAGCTGCTCCGCTCCACTCCGCTCTGCTCCGCTCACCGACCTGTGAGCCGTTCCAGCCGTCCCCGCAAACAGCTCCGCTCGCCGTTCCTTGGGCCATTCCAACCAGCCCCGCAAGGCTCCACGCCGCTCGCTGCTCCTCCAGTCGTCCCCACAAATTGCTCCGCCAGCTGCTGAGCAATATAGCTTCAGGCTCCCCCACTAGTTAACATAGCCTCAGTGATCTCAGCTCTTAATAACACCAGCTCTTTTGTGATTTCAGCTCTTAGTGATTTCAGCTCATAGTAGGGGAGCCCCAGTGCTGGTGCACCATTAGCCCAAAGTGAATTCAGCTCAGCAGCCTGTAACTAGACTCCTAAGGGAATCAAAGTTAGCTCTGACATTCCACAGTGGAGAGAGGAGGTGGTGCAATTGGTGTTTCAGACCCTCAGAGGAGCCCCATACCATCAGGGACAAATACCTATCCCCATCCTCTCTCAATTCACTGGGTTTTGTAACCCATGCCCCTTGTCAAGCAAGTGCTACTTAGGTAATGGTGAAGGACTCACTCAGTCCTTCTGTCATACAACAGTTCCACTGGCCTTGATTCACAGAATCAGGGTAACAAAACTTTATTCTTCCTGCCCCAATAATAGAGAAACTGGGGATCCCACACCAGCCAAAGTAACCACTTTCAGTTGCTGTGTTTCCTGCTAGGCGAGTGGGTGTGCCTATGCAAACAAGATCAGCCCCTGGAGTTCTTTTCCACACTCACCATAATTCACCACCAGATGTCAGGGTAGAGCTCATCCTGACTCTGCTTACACACTGTTCCAGAGGGATTTCCTCAGAAGTATCTGGATGATTATGGTTTCAACACAATCCCTGCCTTTTACATAAACCCCAGGCCACCCCACTTACAGGTCAAGAAATGAGGATGCAAGGTGCCCCAGACATACATATGGGGCACTGCCAGTTGTGAGAATATGGGACTGAGCAACGCTCTGCAATCTCAGTTCAACAAGTCAACAAAACTTACCTCAGCAAAGAAGGCAACTGAGGTGAGCGTGTGCTTCTTCCTGCCCCACTTGGGCCTTGGGCCTGAAATCCTTCCCTCTCTCATGTGGGGCTCTGGAACATAAATACCCATGAGTAACAGGGACAGCAAGCTCTACAGAGCAAATCCGTACGGCAGATGGTAGAAAGAATAGCTTATACTATCTATCTATCTGTCTATCTATCATTACATGTTAATTCACTTACAGCATCTAGGCCTCCCCATTGTAGCTGAATGGCTCACAGTCAGAAGATGGGATGTATCTGTTGAGGGGCTGGATTGTAGGATGAGAGTCCATGCATAGGCTCA
>NW_020696042.1:9833-15236 GCF_002925995.2 Terrapene triunguis | reverse complement strand
TCCCCTCCTGCCCCGGAGGGTCGAGCCCCGGCACGAACCTTTTACACGTGGCGCCCAACGTGGGGCTTCGCGCCCCTGCCCCTGTGAGAAGGGGCTAGAGGGGGAGTGGCCGTTGCCCCCCCAGTTTAGTCGAAATGGATATGGAGCGGTTGTTCCAGTTACTGACGGAGAGTCAGGAGCGGCAGCAGGCGGCCCAGCTGCAGCAGCAGCAGCAACAACAGGCTGCTCAGCTCGTGCAGCAGCAGCAGCGAGATGCCGCCCATCTCCAACTCCAACAGGAGCAGCACACGGCCCAGCTGGAGCACCAGCAGCGATTGGTACAGCAGTTGGGGAGCCAGCTGCAGCAGCTGCTGGTTGCGCCCCCTCACCCTGCGGCGGGACCAGAAGGGGGGGCCACAGGGATGCCGCGTATGTCTGCTGGCCTCCGTTTGACCAAGATGGGCCCGGATGATGACCCCGAGGCCTTCCTGGTTACCTTCGAGCGGGTAGCCCTAGTCGCCGGGTGGTCCAGAGACCAATGGGCTACCCTCCTGGCCCCCTATCTGACCGGGGCGGCCCAGGTGGCCTACCGCGGATTGGCGGTAGAGGAAGCCCGGGACTATGACCGGGTGAAGGCCGCCATATTGGACGCCCTCGACGTCAGTCCCGAGACCTTCCGACAACGATTCCGGAGCCAGACGTACCCTCCTGGAGCCCGACCGCGGTTAGTGGCCCAGAACCTAAAAGAGACCTGCCGGCGATGGCTACAGCCCGAGGTCCGGACGGCGGAGGAAGTGACTGAACAGGTGGTCCTAGAGCAGTTCATCCACACTCTACCGTCCCGGGGGCGAAGCTGGGTTCTCCGCCACCGACCGGCGACGTTGGCCATGGCGGTGTCCTTGATGGAGGATTTTCTCGCCGCCGAAAATGTAGTAGGTCCCACCTTCCGCCGCCCCACCGCTGGGTCCGAACCAGCCCGCGGCGAGGGGAAGGGGAACACCACAAGCGAACCACGGCACCCCGAACGCAGAGTCGACTCCCACCGTGAGCTCCGAGTCCGGCAGACGGAGTCAGCCCCTCGGACCGGGCCACCGGCCCCGGGCCAGGGGCCCCCAAGGCCTCGGCGGAGCCCCCCCCGGAGCCCGAGCCGGGTGGGGCCCCGAGGCAGGCGGCCTGAGCTTGGTCCCTGTTTCGGGTGTGGAAAGATGGGCTACCTCCAGCGAGATTGTCCAGAGATGGAGTGCAGTTATGGGCAAGTGTGGGCAGGCCAAAACCGAGCACGGCCAGCCCTGAATCCCAAGCTAACGGTCCAGGCGGCCGTTGGGGGGAGGACAACCCAGGCGTTGATTGACTCTGGCTGTGGACAGACCTTGGTCCGAAAGGAACTGGTCCCGCAGAGCGATACCCGTCGGGGGTGGATCTACTTACAGTGCATTCATGGGGACGTCCGACCCTACCCCAGTGCCCGGGTTTCCCTGACTATCAGGGGGGTCACCCGGAATCTGGTGGTTGGGGTCGCTCCCCAGCTGGCGTATCCTGTGATCCTGGGTCGAGACTGGCCGGCCTTCGAGGAGGTCCTTCGTCCCACGCCGGCCCTGGAGGCCGATCGGGTGGGGTCCTCACCAGAGACCACCGAAACGGACATGGCACCCGAGGTGAACGGGACGGACGAAGCAGGGCAGCAGCCGGAGCCCGCCCCGCAACCCCGCTTCGACACCGACTTCTGTCGGGACCAAAGAGAAGACCCGACCCTCCGCCGCTTCTACGAGCAACTTGCAGCCGTAGACGGGAAGGTCACGGACCCCCAGCAAGCTAGTCAGTGGCCCCATTTCGAGTTGCGTCGGGACCGACTCTACCACGTAGACCGGGATCCCCGCACCCGGGAACCACAGACTCAGCTGATGGTGCCCCTGTGTCACCGGCGGGCTGTAATGAAGTTAGCCCATGATGTGCCGGCCGCCGGACACTTGGGGCAGGAGAAGACCCTAGCCCGGATCCTGACGCGCTTCTTTTGGCCAGGAATCTATTCGGAGGTGAAGAAATATTGCGCCTCCTGCCCAGACTGTCAGTTGGCTGCTCCGCCCGGGATACCCAAGGCGCCCCTGATCCCCATGCCATTGATGGAGACTCCTTTTGAACGAGTCGCTATGGACCTCGTAGGCCCGCTCCCAAAGAGCGTGGCGGGGTTCCGATACATTTTGGTGTTGGTGGACTATGCCTCCCGGTTCCCGGAGGCCATCCCTCTGCGGAGTATTACCGCTCGGACCATCGCGGGGGAACTCGTGAAGATCTTTGCACGGGTAGGGCTGCCTAGGGAGATCCTAACCGACCAGGGCACGAACTTTACCTCCCGGCTGTTGCAACAGGTCTGTGCCATCTTAGGCATCAAACAGCTTCGCACCTCCGTCTACCACCCGCAGACGGACGGGCTAGTAGAGCGGTTTAACCGCACTCTGAAAGGAATGTTGCGGAAGTTCCCAGCAGAGGACCTTCGCCACTGGGACCAGTTCCTGCCCCCCTTGTTGTTAGCCGTCCGGGAGGTTCCGCAAACTTCGACGAAGTTCTCCCCTTTTGAACTACTATATGGGCGCAGGCCGCGGGGCCTCCTAGACCTGATGCGCGAAACCTGGGAACAGTCGGCCTCCCCTGCCGAGGGCCTCTTAAAGTACGTCCTCCAGTTACGGGAGTACCTGACCCAGGCCGGAGCGCTAGCGCGTGAGAACCTGAGAGCGGCTCAGGAGCGACAGGAGAGGAGTTATAACAAGGGCGCCGAAGACCGGGAATTTCAACCGGGGGACCGAGTCCTACTCCTCCTACCGTCCAGTGAGTCGAAACTGTTAGCCCGCTGGCAGGGGCCGTACGACGTTGTGCGCAAGGTGGGTCCGGTCACCTATGAGGTACGACAGCCGGGTAAACGCAAGGGGACCCAACGGTACCATGTGAACCTGCTGAAGCGGTGGCATGACCGGGAGGGCCTCTTAATCAATCCGTACCCACCTGAGCCTGAACTGGGGCCCCGTGTGCCCTCGACAGACGACCACCCGGTACCCCTGCTAGGCGACTCACTTACCGAGGAGCAACAGAAACAGGCCAACTGTCTTCTGCAGGCCTTCAAGAAGACCTTCACGGCAGTGCCCGGCTCCACAACTTTGGTCAAGCACTCGATCCAGACGGAACCTGGGAAAGTGATCCGAGAAACAACCCGGCCTCTGCCGTATCGGATGCGCGACGAGGTCGAGGAAGAGGTAAGGGCCATGCTGGCTCTGGGAGTTATTGAACCGTCCCAGAGCGAGTGGCGGAGCCCGGTAGTCCTGGTGCCCAAGCCTGATGGCACCTGTCGCTTTTGCATTGATTTCCGGAGGGTAAACGCCGTCTCCCGCTTCGACGCCTACCCGATGCCACGCGTCGATGAGTTACTGGGCCGACTGGGGGAAGTCCAGTTTATTACCACTCTCGACCTCAGCAAGGGCTATTGGCAGATCCCCCTAGAAGAGGCTTCGAAGGAAAAAACCGCCTTTGCCACCTCATCTGGGCTGTATCAATTCACTAGAATGCCATTCGGTCTCCATGGAGCCCCTGCCACCTTCCAGAGATTGATGGACCATATCCTACAGTCCCACCAGGACTATGCAGCTGCCTACCTCGATGACGTGGTTATCTATAGTCGCCGTTGGGAGGACCATCTGCCCCGGGTCGCGGCGGTACTAAGGTCCCTCCGACAGGCGGGCCTAACCGCCAACCCCAAAAAGTGCCGTATTGCCTGGAGGGAGACCACCTACCTTGGCTATACGGTTGGAGGGGGATGCGTCAAACCCCTTATAGGAAAGATCCAAGCCCTTCTGGATTGTCCAACCCCGACGACCAAGCGACACGTTCGGCAGTTCCTGGGCCTCGTAGGCTACTACCGACGGTTTGTACCCCAGTTCGCGTCCATAGCGGCGCCCTTAACGGGTCTCCTGACTAAAGACCGCCCCCGGCAGGTACAATGGACACCAGAGTGTGAGGTCGCCTTTCGGACGCTTCAGAAGTGCCTCTGCCGGGAGCCAGTTCTATACAGTCCGGACTTTAAGCGCCCGTTTATCCTACAGACCAATGCCTCCGAGGTGGGGTTGGGGGCTGTCTTGTCACAAGAACTGAATGGAAAAGACCACCCCGTGATATACCTCAGCAGGAAGCTGTTCCCCCGGGAGAGGAATTACGCGGTTGTAGAAAAAGAAGCCCTGGCCGTGAAGTGGGCCTGCGATGCTCTCCGCTTCTACCTCCTCGGGGCGCCGTTTACTTTGGTTACGGACCACGCCCCCCTCCGGTGGCTGATGCGGATGAAAGACAATAACCCCCGCATCATGCGTTGGTACCTGGCCTTGCAGCCCTATGCCTTTACTGTGCAGCATCGGGCTGGCAAGGACCACGCAAACGCGGACTTTCTATCCCGTCTAGGAGAAATGGAAGGACCTGGCCCCGGTGCGCGGGAGCCGGTCTTGAGGGGGGGTGTGTGTAGTGAGTCGGTGTGGCTCCCCTCCTGCCCAGAGGAGGGAGCACTGGAGCAGACACCTGAGTGGGCGGAGCCACCGCCACCTGTCCCCGCCCCCCGGAAGTCAAGGGGCGGGACAGGAAGTATAAAGGCTGGCCGCCAGAGCTCAGTCAGAGCCCGGCCACCACAGGGAGCAGACGTGCGGACGGGAGCTCCCAACCAGGATACCGCTGAGGCCCGAGGATATTCTCCTGGCTGGCCGGAGCTGCCCCGGGCTCACTACGACGAAGAGCCGCCGGAGCCCGTCCGTTCCCGTCATTGGGGGGAGCCCTTGGAACTCCCCCACAGCAACCCCGACGGTGAGACCGCCGCAGAACCCCTTCGGCCCTGCTGTTACCCGGAGGAACTGCCCGAGTGCAACTGGCCGGACTTTCCGACGGAGCTGCCGGACCTGCCACCAAGCCCTGGCCGGGAGGAGCCTATGCTGGTCGACTGGACCCTGCCCGGTGCCGCGGACGAGGTAGGCCCTGAGGGGGAAATTGGAAGTAGCCCGGGGGTAGCCGACCCCGGTCAGGCTGTCGAGGCATGCGAACCCATGTCAGTGTGTTTCGGTCAGGATACCCCACTGACCGGCAGCGGCAGTAACCGCTGTTAGGGCCCCGGGCTGGAACGCAGTGGAGTGGGTGGGCCTGCGTTCCCCCCTGCCACCCCCACACACGGGTGGCAGGCTTCCCCCTCACCCAACGCTCTGGTCTCGCCGCCAGGGCGTACCCTGAGTGAGTGTTGCTCAGCCCCTGTGCAAGGGGGCCTGAGCTCCCTAACCGTGTAGCTGCTCCGCCCCTGCTTCCAAGGGCCTGAGCAGTGTCTGTGTGTGCCCGCCCTGAGCCAGGGCCTGGGCCTTCCCTAGTTGAACTGCTTGTTGACCCAGCCCCCCTGCACCAGCGGGCCTGGGC
>NW_020696042.1:5956-9823 GCF_002925995.2 Terrapene triunguis | reverse complement strand
GGGCCTGGGCTGTTGAACTGCTTGTTGACCCAGCCCCCCTGCACCAGAGGGCCTGGGCTACTGAACTGCGTATTTACCCAGCCCCCCTGCACCAGAGGGCCTGGGCTACTGAACTGCCTGTTGACCCAGCCCCCCTGCACCAGAGGGCCTGGGCAATTGAACTGGGTATTTACCCAGCCCCCTGCACCAGAGGGCCTGGGCAATTGAACTGTGTATTTCCCCAGCCCCCCTGTACCAGAGGGCCTGGGCAATTGAACTGTGTATTTACCCAGCCCCCCTGTACCAGAGGGCCTGGGCAATTGAACTGTGTATTTACCCAGCCCCCCTGCACCAGAGGGCCTGGGCAATTGAACTGTGTATTTCCCCAGCCCCCCCTGCACCAGAGGGCCTGGGCAATTGAACTGTGTATTTCCCCAGCCCCCCTGCACCAGAGGGCCTGGGCTGCTGAACGGCTTGTGGACTACTCAGGACCTGCACCGAAGGGTCTGAGACCTGAGCTAACCGGCTATTTGTTTCGTGGACAGGGAGTCGGTGTGGCTCCCCTCCTGCCCCGGAGGGTCGAGCCCCGGCACGAACCTTTTACAATACACAAAGAGCAACCATACATAGATACACTTTTTATATTACCTTTTCTTTTGTAGTAAAAGAACAAAAGTAAGTCCTCCAAGAGAGAATACACAGTGTGTGAGTTTCTTGTCTAGCAGACTGCATCTACACACACTAAATGACTGCAGCAAGGCAGGGTATTTCACTCCATTTAAAGTTATACCACACAAGACAAGTCAATAGGTACAGGTTACATACAGCACAAATTGGATATAGCATTCTTCTTCACTTCTTATCCTAAACTATTTTTAGTATTGCTGGGTATTGTTAAATAGCTGTTGCACTCCACTCCAGAAGTGGATGCATTTTGGTAGTGGATGATCCACATATAGCTATATGTTTATGGAATATTGTGATACTTTGGAGATGGATGAATTGAGTTGCAGTAAAAGTCCACTTATTAATGATCATCACCACTTGAAGTTTGAAAGGATCATGAAGCCCCCTGTTTAAGATATTGTTTTCTAAAATCATACTCTTCTATGCAATTCCTGCAGTAATTGTTCACTAATAGCTGCGTCAACAATAGCTGTGGGGTTTTTTGTTCTTTCTTTTTGTTTCAAACACAAGACACACCATGAGGTATTTGTTTGTCAGACGTGGTTATTTTGCCCATTAATACTATTGTATGCTCTTCAGTTTCTTCAAGAAGGAGCATGACACATTTTTTACTGTAATTCTGTTCACCAGTAAACCCCTGAGTCAGTGACTGTGCTCTTTTGCGGTTTGGGTGTGTTTGTTTTTGTCTGGGACAAATAGCTAGAGAATCCTCAGAGGCTGAAGCTGATATTTGGAACGTCACTGGACATTTCAGATAGTGAGCCTGAAGTTCACTGAAGTTCAGGGTCAGTATTCAGAGGAGTCGCCGTGTTAGTCTGTATCTGTAAAAACAATGAGGAGTCCTTGTGGCACCTTAGAGACTAACGAATTTATTTGAGCATAAGCTTTCGTGGGATATAACCCACTTCATCAGATGCATGGAGTGGAAAATACAGTTAGCAAGTATAAATATACAGCACATGAAAAGATGGGAGTTGCTTTTCCAAGTGAGGGAGGGGGGGCGTCAGTGCTAACAAGGCCAATTCAATTGGGGTAGATGTAGCCCATTCCGAACAGTTGACAAGAAAGAGTAAATATCAACAGAGGGAAAGTGTCAGGGGGTAGCCGACGAAGTGGGCATTCACCCACGAAAGCTTATGCTCCAATACATCTGTTAGTCTTAAAGGTGCCACAGGACTTTGTGTTGCTTTTAACAGAGGGAAAATTACTTTTTGTAGTGCTAATGAGGCCAATTCAATCATGGTGGATGTGGCCCATTCCCAGCAGTTGACAAGAAGGTCTGAGTATCAACAGAGAGAAAATTATTTTTTGTAGTGACCCAGCCACTCCCAGTCTTTATTCAGACCTAATTTGATGGTGTCAAGTTTGCAAATTAATTCCAGTTCTGCAGTTTCTCGTTGAAGTCTGTTTTTGAAGTTTTTTTGTTGAAGAATGGCAACTTTTAAGTCTGTTATTGAGTATCCAGGGAGATTGAAGTGCTCTCCTACTGGTTTTTGAATGTTACAATTCTTGATGTCTGAATTGTGTCCATTTATTCTTTTGCGTAGAGACTGTCCAGTTTGGCCAATGTACATGGCAGAGGGGCATTGCTGGCACATGGTGGCATATATCACATTGGTAGATATGCAGGTGAATGAGCCCTTGATGGTGTGGCTGAGGTAGTTGGGTCCTATGGGAGTGTCCGTTGAATAGATATGCAAACAGAGTTGGCAACGGGGTTTGTTGCAGGGTTGGTTCCTGGTTTAGTGTTTCTGTTGTGTGGTGTGTAGTTGCTGGTGAGTATTTGTTTCAGGTTGGGGGGCTGTCTGTAAGTGAGTACTGGTCTGTGAGAGTGAAGGATCGTCCTTCAGGATAGGTTGTAAATCCTTGATGATGCACTGGAGAGGTTTTAGTTGGGGGCTGTAGGTGATGGCTAGTGGCGTTCTGTTACTTTCTTTGTTGTCCTGTAGTAGGTGACGTCTGGGTACCCTTCTGGCTCTGTCAATCTGTTTCTTCACTTCCCCAAGTGGGTATTGTAATTTTAAGAACGCCTAATAGAGATCCTGTAGGTATTTGTCTCTGTCTGAGGGCAGTGATGAGCTCCCAAAATCCTAAGAACTGGTTCCCTACCGGGTCCACTCGCTCCGGGTTTTCGGCAGCATTTCGGCGGCAGGTCCTTCACCTGGAGCGAGTGAAGGACCCGCCGCCGAAGTGCTGCTGAAGACCCGGTAGGGAACCGTGCGGTGAGTACAAGCCCCACGTGCCTGTTTCCTCCCCACCCACCCATCTGACCCCGACTGCCCCCTTCAGAATCGGCAAGTTTCTCCTCCCCCCCTCCGCCACCAGGGTAGCAGCAGCAGCCCTGGGATCAATTTAAAGGACCGGGGCGGCAGAGGCAGCTGGAGCCCAGGCCCTTTAAATAGCCGCTGGAGCCCCCCGCTACCCCAGGGCTCTCGGGGCTATTTAAAGGGCCTGGGGCTCCCCTGCTTCTACCGCCCCGGTCCTTTAAATAGCCGCGGGAGCCCTGGGGAAGCAGTGGGGCTCTGGTGGCTATTTAAAGGGCCGGAGTGGTAGAAGCAGCGGGAGCCCCGGACTTTTTAAATTGCCCCCAGAGCCCCGCAGCCCTACCCCAGGGCTCCAGCAGTGGGGCTCTGGTGGCAATTTAAAGGGCCTGGGGCAGATGCATGCGGTCAGCGGCCCCCGTGCACCTCCTGGCTCCCCCCTCGCCACGTTTGGGCTTTGTGGCTCCTGGGCATGTGAGCCGCCGGGGCGTGAGGCCCTGAGCCTGCTCCGGGATGGGCATCGGCGGTGGTGGCTCACACTCCCGGGAGCCGCAGAGCCCGAGCACAGCGAGGGGGCAGCCGGGAGGTCATGGGGGGCCAACGCCCACATACATCCACTGCAGCTTGCAGGAGCCCCCGGGGGGCGGCCGTGCTGGGCCGCAGCCTGGGCAGGAGGATGGTGGGTGTGGCTGCTCCCCGCTAGCCGCATCGCCGCCTTTGCAGAGCTGCTGCCCCCCTGCACCGCGCCGGCTCCTCCATGGCTGGGGCTTGCCGCTGCAAGCGGGACGCTCTGGCTCTCTGGTGCCTCCGGAAGGCAGCTCCTCCCTGACAAGCTGCTGCAGCGGCCCAAGCCCGGCAAAGCCAGTGAGTGGACTCGGGGAGGGGGCCGCCAGGGTGAGGTGGGGAGGGGAGGGCTCGTGGGGGGGGGGGCTGTGCACCC
>NW_020696042.1:0-5856 GCF_002925995.2 Terrapene triunguis | reverse complement strand
GGGGGGGGCTGTGCACCCTCCAGGAGTTCGGGGGGGGGAACCTGGTCTGGGGAGCAGCCCCTGGGCACGGCTGGCCCCTGGGCAGGCTGGCCCCTGGAGTCTATAAAGGCTCGTTGGGATTTGCCCCTCAATTAACCGATGTGCTGGGGGGGGAGGGGGGTTCGGCCCTCAGCTGTTTTCTTTGGAGTGATATGGCCCTCGCCGCTTTACGAGTTGTGCAGGCCTGGAATATAGTATTCTTGAAGGGGATGCAGCATTGTCTTGTGGACTCATCATGAGATTGGGAGTTAGGAACCGCCAATATCCAATCCTGGCTCTGGCATTGACAATATGTTCTTGTGCAAATCAGTTAACCACTCTGTGCCTGTGTTTAAGCATCTATAAAATGGGGACAGTACTAAATTACATGCCTCTCAGACGTGTTCTGAGAGTTAATTAGTTAATGTTTATTCCATGCTCTGAAGATATAATGTGCTATACATATTATTAATATTAGTGGTGAATTTCCTCCAAAAAGAACCTTTTTTACAGAGCATAACTGAAGCCTTGAGGGAAGTATTGGGTGGAAACTGTGGCTTCCTTTCTGGCATGTTTTGGGGTGACAGAATTGCAGCAATACTAAATTCATGATAATAAGAAAGGCCAAGTTAAAATTAAACACTAGCATTTCTTGTTCAGGAGTACCTGGATAAAACTAAAGCAACTAAAGCAATTCCTGAGAAAAATCCTCTCCTGTGCATCTGGGCTGCTTGTAACAATCATGAAACAAGTTCCAAAGGCAGATTCCAAACCACACTTGCACTCTCCACTCTGAAAAAAAGTACACACCCACCTCCTTCTTTATCAGCAACTGGAAAACAGTAGCAGACATGGTGAACTAAACATACAAAAAACACTCTAGCTTGTTAAAGGAACCAATGGGATTTCAAAGTTAAAAAGCACTTGACATATTTTGACATTTTGGTAAATACATGAGCATTTAAAAACAAAATATTTTTGCTTATCCTTCTTGTTTGCTATTACAGGGACATTTATTTCTGTTTTTCATGTGAAGTATATTAGAGTGGCAGGATTTTTATGGTATGGTAATTCAGTTATAAATTTAACTGAGATAGTTTTATGATAGAGATAACACCATTACGGATTGCTTTTTGTTGGAAGTGTAAGGAGGCTCTAGGACTATACATACAATGTGACCTACACTAGAAAATCCCGCCACATGTGACAAATAAAAACCTCTCCCAGCTTCCCCAATAAGTGTTGAAAGTAACTGCCATTTACATCACTGGTTGTCAAAATGGGATAACTCCAATAATTTCAATGTTACTCCAAACTTACAACAGTGTAAATAAAAGCAAAATTTCATCCAGTAATGACCAAGCATGTAGGACTAAGCTATGGACTGTGACCTTCTGGTGGTAAAACATAGAACAGCTGTTGTAGAGAGTTGAGAAATTCGTGACGGAATTTGCTGAGAGGATACAGAGGTGGGGAAACACAGCTCCCAAATATGGCAAGCAAGTCTCTTTTGAGAGACCTTGGTGCCCCTTTGAAATGGAATAATGCTAGAGATTTCTGCTCACCAGTTTGTTTCCCATATCTGTTCTCTGGGCTGGTACTGCCAAGAGCAAATTCCATCACGTGTTTGTCAACTCTCTACAATAGTTGTTCTATGTTTTACCAGCAGGTCACAGTCTGTAGCTTAGTTCTACATGCTGGGTCAGTACTTGGATAAATTCTCCTTTCATTGACACTGGTGTAAATTGGGAGAGTAACACCATTGAAATCATTGGCATTATTTCATTTTTACAGCACCATGAACAGAATGTGGCATAGTCAAATTGATTCTTCTCCTACTTAGCACAGCTTTATGCCAGTGTAACTTTAATGGTGTTACTTCCACTGGTGAATGGGAGAATCAGGCCACTGCTGCTAAATATCTCTACCAACCAAGTTATATGGATATATTAGTACTCTTTAAACAAAAACAAATGTGGCCTGACTGTCCTTATTAAGCTCATAATATGTACAAGGTGAGATTTTAACCATATAGGAGCCTAACTGTAGGAAACTTTATGTTATTTAGGCACCTAAATAAGTGGCCTGACTTTCAAAGGTGCTGAGCACCCAGGGCTCTCATTAAAGTAATGAATATATATGTACAAGTGGTTTGCTGTTCCATCTAATTTTAAATGTTGCAAAGTGATGAGGCCTCTATCACTCACATAGCATATGGAATAAACTTCTAAAGGACCTCACTGTCAAGAATCATAGAATCATAGGACTGGAAGGGACCACGGATGGAGGAGCCCCAGCCCACCTTTCCTAGCCACCGCAAGTCACCAGTTGGCCCACTCCAGCCACACCAACCAGCGCCAGCCCCAGCACCAGGCCTGCCCAAGATGCTGGCCCCAGCGCCAAGCCAGCCTGAACCGCTGGCCCAACCCCCAGGCCAGCACCTCCCCGGGCCACCCCGAGCTCCCCAGGCAACCGGCTGGAGCTGAGCCCCTGCTGGCTTCAGGGAAGAGAGGAGAGGCCTGGGGGTGAAACATGGGCAAGGCCACAGCCTGGGTCAGAGGAGGCTTAGCCTGCCCTGGGCTTTGATATCCACCACCCATGCTCTCTAGGAACGGTTTTCCAACCAGTTATGCACCCACCTTATAGTAGCTCTATCTAGGTTGCATTTCCCTAGTTTATTTATGAGAAGGTCATGAGACAGTATCAAAAGCTTTACTAAAGTCAAGATATACCACATCTACCACTTTCCTCCTATCCACAAAGCTTGTGACCCTGTCAAAGAAAGCTATCAAGTTGGTTTGACATGATTTGTTCTTGACAAATCCATGCTGACTGTTACTTATCACCTTATGATCTTCTAGATGTTTGCAAATTGATTGCTTAATTATTTGCTCCATTATCTTTCTGGGTACAAAAGTTAAGATGACTAGTCTGTAATTCCCCGGGTTGTCCTATTTATAGATTGGCACTATATTCGCCCTTTTCCAGTGTCCCTTCTATTCAGATTAATTTTTCTATTTTCTAATTTCATCCTTTCTGTTTCAGAGATCTTAGCTTTTATGCTAAATAACTCTGTACTAAAATACATGATAGGAATTATATGGTAAACAATTTCTCTTCCTTCTGCGTGTTGTGTCTTTACTCTTTACACAACATTAAAAATATGTGGAAAGTATGTGACACAATTAGATTCCAAATAACCATGTTTGCTATCTATATAAAACAAAGAAAACACAGCTACCTCTATACACTGCTGCTGTGTTAGGTTCTAGTGGCTTCTGCCATAGAAGACTTAGAGGGTCATTAGAGGGCTCCCAAATTATTTAAAGGGATACTACCCAAATCATATACAATGCTTATAGCCTTCCATTATTTCTAATAGTATGTTCCTCCTTAGCTGTCACCATAAGTGCTGACTCCGTGGGTGCTCCGGGGCTGGAGCACCCATGGGGAAAAATTAGCAGGTGCTCTGCACCCACCAGCAGCCAAGCTCCCCTCTCCTCACCTCCTCCGCCGCCCCCAGCACGCCACGTCCCTGCTCCTCCCCCTCCCTCCCAGTGCTTCCCGCCCTCCCGCCGCCTAACAGCTGTTTGGTGGCACTTAGGACTTTCCGGGAGGGAGGGGGAGGCGCAGGGACCCGGCGCTCAGGGGAGGAGGTGGAGAAGAGGCAGGGCAGGGGCGGGAACTTGGGGGAAGGGGGTGGAATGGAAGCGGGAAGGGGGAGGTGTTGGGGTGGGAAAAGGCAGGGTGGGGCGGGGACTTTGGGGAAGGGGTGGAATGGGGGAGAGGGCGGGAAGAGGTGAGGCAGGGACGGGGACGGGGAGGGTCGAGCACCCACCGGGCAGAGGGGAAGTCGGCGCCTATGGCTGTCACTCTAAATAAGTGTAGTTGGCTCCAAAAGTTGTAGTAAAATTTGGCAAAGTATGGTTAGAACTTCAAGCCACACTGACAATGTGTCACAAGAGGGCAGCACTGGAAATCAGTGAAGTCTTGCTGAATAGGTTTCAAACAAGAAGATAATGCTAGTAGTAAATAGAGAAAAATGTAATGAATTTTGCCATTTTGCTGGCTTGGTGACAGGGCAAAAAAATACCAGATTTTTTATCTTGTGCACACTCTGTGCGGTTTCTTGTACTCAGCATCTTACTTGCTGTGGAACCGCTTGCTGTCCTCCCTCAAGTGCTTACTCTGAATATTTTACTGCTGCTGGAACCATCACCACTGGTCATAGGACTTGATTATTTACAGGGCACTGACAGCCATAATACTGAACTAATATTTCTTATGTATCAAAAAATTTTGGAGAAGATCCATGAGCTAAGTGAGGGAGGAGATAAGAATGTGGGGAAAAACAGGCGGACTCTTCAGTGCTGACTGGACATTTAAAAAGCTTGGGAGTGAAAACTAAAAGTAGATAAAGCATAGGTTGGGCAACAGCTTATTTTGCTGTTCCTGTTCCGTGAAGGGAACTTGTTCAGGCTCAGTAGTTTCCTGATGATGGTCATAAATTAATAAAGCAAAAATAAGTCTCATCCATTAAAGTCAGTGTGGACTAGTGAATGCGGCCTGAGCAGAGAGCCAGAAGACTTGGGTTCTAGTCTCAGCTCGGCCATGAATGCCTGTGGGATCTTAGCCAAGTCACTTGACCACTCTGTGGCTCAGTTTCCCCTTATTTAAAATGCAGATAATATTATTTATCTGCGACCCAGGGAGTCACTCAATATCAACTGGCAGAGGGCACATCATACTGTAACTCACTTCAGGCCTGACACTCATTGTCCCAACACACTGTTGCCACCATCTGTATCTAAAAGGTGCTATGTAAGGTATCATATGCTAGCCAGTAACACACTGGTCAGTAATATTATTGTATGCTGTATGTAAAGGTGATGTATAAACAGATTTAGATGTGTTGCTGGAAATATGTTCTCAAAAGGTGTTTCGGAAGCAATTCACAACCCCAACCTGTTTTAGACAAAGGAATGTTGTTTCACCTGTTTTTCTGTGTCTCCAGTGTAAACTGAGGCAGGTAAGCATCAGGACAATGAAAAGTACATCTACATACAAGGGAAACAAAGCCATCAAGCTAAATGAGCGGGGCTGGGGGCAGACCACTTAACTATCATGACAGGGGATGGAGTCTGCATTCGCCAGGAAGCCTTCCTGGCTTTTGAAACAGCGACGCTAGAAGTTGGGAAATATAAGCAGAAGCAGAAAGCCATTTGGCATGCATCACTAGGGGATAAAGGGAGAGCAGCACCCTTTGAGTTTATGAAAAATGGATCCTCTTGGCCCGAAAACCAAGAGTAGCTGGAACTGACTGTGGGTGAGAAAATTGCTTAGATAAAGATTGTAACTTGCTGAAGTTACGTTTTAGTCACTAGAAAGTGTGTCTTGTTTTTGTTTTACTTGTAGCCGTATCTATTTCTTCTGTTCTTTCTTATTATCTCTTATACTCTGTTCTTTGTTAATAAACTTATTCTTGTTTGACTGCAAAACCATCTCAGTGCTGTTACTCTTGGGGGAATTCTGCACAATGCAGAATTTGCACAGAAATTAATGTTCTGCGCAGAATTTCCTTTTCACCCCACAGAAATGGGTTGCTGAGCTGCTGACTGCCACTAGATTTGGCAGAGCCCAGCTCCAAAATAGAAGACACTGCGAAGAGAGTGGAAGGAGGTGGCATGCAGGAAACTCCACACAAGCCTGGGGCCCAGCATCAGGCTGTTTCTCCCTCTGGATCCCTGGGCTCTAGCAGGTAGGGGATGTGGGTGTTGGGCTGTGGGGGACCCAGCAGCTGGGCTCTGGGAGGTAAGGGTGTCTGGGCTGGGGGGCACC
>NW_020696041.1:0-3196 GCF_002925995.2 Terrapene triunguis | reverse complement strand
GGGGTTCTGGGTCCCCCCGTCTCTGACTGTGGTCCCCCCATGGCAGGTGGGGGCAGCGGGATTGGTGCAGGTATCTGCCGGGGGGTTTCTGGGGGTCCCTAGAGGGGTTCTGGGTCCCCCCCACCCCCGTCTCTGACCCTGGTCCCCCCATGGCAGGCGGGGGCAGCGGCATTGGCCGCGCTGTCTGTGCCCGGCTGGCCGAGGAGGGGGCACTGGTGGTCGTGGCTGACCAGAATGAAGTGGGGGCTGCGGAGACAGTGCGGGGGCTGCCACGGGGGGAGCCCGGCCAGGAGCATGAGGCGTTCGGGGTGGACGTCAGCTCAGCCCAGAGCGTGGGGGAGCTCATGGCTCGGATCCAGGTAACGGGGCTGGAGAGAACCCAGGAGTCCGGGCTCCCCCCACTGTAACCAATGGATTCCTCGCCCCTCCAGAGAACCCAGGAGTCCTGGCTCCCGCCCCACCACTCTAACCACTAGGCCCCACTGCCCTCCCTGAGAACCCAGGTGTCCTGACACCCCCCCTGGCCTCCGGGAGAACCCAGGCCCCCTGATCCCGCCCCCCACCCCACTCTAAGCACAAGCCCCTACTGGTGTCTGGGAGAACCCAGGCCCGCTGACCCCTTCCGCACCCCCATTCTAAGCACAAGCCCCCACTGTCCTCCAGGAGAACCCAGGTGTCCTGCCCCCCCCCCCCCCCCCCACTCTAAGCACAAGCCCCCACTGGCCTCAGGAGAACCCAGGCCTCCTGACCCCCTGCTGTCCCCAGGCCCGGTTCTCCGCCTCGCCCCGGGTCTGCGTGAGCTGCGCCGGGATCACCATGGACGAGTTCCTGCTCAAGCAGACGGAGGCAGCATTCGACAAGGTGCTCCAAGTCAACCTCAAGGTACAGGGGTCTCCAGATGGGGGCAGGGCAGGGCCCCCCCAGCTGGGACCCCCCCCCCCGGGCTAACTTGGTCCTCCTCTCCCCAGGGAACCTTCCTGGTCACCCAGGCTGTGGCGCGTGGACTGGTGGAGAGCGGAGCCCCAGGGGGGTCCATCATCAACATGGGCAGCATCGTGGGCAAGGTGAGAGCTGCGAGCTTCCTCGGAGCAGTGTCCTGGGGGGACAGTGGGGGCTGTGAGCTTCCTCAGGGCAGTGTCCTGGTGGGATAATAGGAGCTGTGAACTTCCCTAGAGCAGTGCTATGGGGGGATAATAGGGGCTGTCAGCTTCCCTGGAGCAGTGCCCTGGAGGGGGGGAATGGGGGCTGTGAGCTTCCCTGGAGCAGTGCCCTGTACTCACATGTCCCTCTCCCTGACAGGTGGGGAACCTGGGGCAGGTGAGCTACGCAGCATCCAAGGCTGGCGTGGAGGGGCTGACCAAGACCGCTGCCAAAGAGCTGGCCAGGTGGGGCTGGGGGGGGACTGCAGGGCGGCAAGGGGGCAGGCTGAAGGGAGGACGGTGGGGCAGGCTGCGGGGTGGGCTGGGAAGGCTGTGGGTACAGGCTGGGCGGTGCAGCTGGGGGGCAGGCCGAGGAGGCCTGGGAAAAGTAGGGCAAATCATGGGCTGGGGGGCAGGGGGATGATGTGGGGGGCTATTCTGGGAAGATGGGGGGCTGGAGCTTAGGCTGGGGTGGAGGTTTGGGAGGCATAGTTGGGGGCAGCTGGCTGTTGGGGGGAAGCAGGTCAGGGGGAGCTGTGGTGACCAGGCAGGGGGGCTGCCCTCTCTCCCATGATCCCCCCCAGGTTCGGGATCCGCTGTAACGTGGTGCTTCCCGGGTTCATCGCCACCCCCATGACGGACAAGGTGCCTCCCAAAGTGCTGCAGAAGGTAATACCGGAGGGCCTGGGCCCCATAACTCCCCCGCCCCCTCCCTTCAGAGAACCTGCCCTGTATTACCCTGAGCCCCACAACCCCCTCTGCCTCGTATCTGCCTCCCCCTGAGCCTCACAACCCCTCTCTGCCCCATATCTCCCCACCCCACAACCCCCCTGCCCCATGTTCCCCTCAGCCCCATAGTGTCCCTCTACCCCGTTATCCACATGCCCAGCCCACGTTTCCCTCTGAAGAACCTGCCCCATATTCCCCCATCACCCTGGCCCCCTCAGCCCCCTCTGTCCCATACCTCCCCCAGTGCCCTCCTCCCCACGGAGCCCGACAATCCCTCACACCCCTTATTCCTGCCCAGTACCCCCCATTGCTCCACAACCTAGGGGATGGGGGATATTGGGGCTGTGAGCTTCCGCACAGCAGTGCCCTGGACGGAGCGGTGCATGGGGCGGGGGAGGGGGGGCACTATCTCCCCTGAGGCACCCAGCCCATAACCCCTTATTACCCCCTCCCCCCTGCAACTCCTCTCCTTCCCCTGCAGATCCGAGCCCTGCCCCCCCGGTTCCCCCCTTTCCCCTGGGGGGCAGGGGGGCTCCATGCTCACCAGCCATCTCTGACCCCTCCCCTCCCGCTGCTCAGTTTGCAGGGATGGTGCCGTTGGGACGACTCGGGGACCCCAAAGGTGAGACCCCCGACTCAGGGTGCCCTGTGCAGTGGGGCTGGATCTGCTGGGCGTGAGGAGGAGGGGTGTGGGGCACAGTTCTGGGGGGTGCATGTATAGATTGGGGTACGGGGAGGTCGGGGCTGTGCACACTGATTTGGGGTGTTGCACAGAAGACTCCCCACTAGGGAAGGGGCTGTGGCCCCCACACATGTGGCTGTTACTGTCCCGCCCCCCCCTTCTGCCCCCAGAGGTCGCTGACGTCTGCGTCTTCCTGGCCTCAGACGAGAGTCGCTACATAACAGGGGCCAGTGTGGAGGTGACAGGTATGGGGCGGGGGTCAGGAGCCAGGACTCCTGGGTCCTATCCCAGCTCTGGGAGGGGAGTGGGGACTAGTGGGTTAGAGCGGGGGTGGGGTGGGAGCCAGGACTCCTGGGTTCTCTCCCCGGCTCGGGGAGGGGAGTGAGGGCTGCTGGGTTAGAGCAGGGGGGGCTGGGAGCCAGGACTCCTGGGTTCTCTCCCCGGCTCAGGGAGGGGAGTGGGGGCTGCTGGGTTAGAGCACGGGGGGCTGGGAGCCAGGACTTCTGGGTTCTATCCCAGCTCTGGGAGGGGAGTGGGGTCTAGTGAGGTAGAGACCAGCCAGGACGGACGGGAGGATGGGGTGAGAGACAGAGATGAGGGAGGGGCAGGGATACGGGGTGCTTGGGAGTAGGGGCAGGGGTGGGGG
>NW_020696040.1:0-3843 GCF_002925995.2 Terrapene triunguis | reverse complement strand
AGGGGGCTGTGGGGCAGGAGTGAGGATGGGCATGTACGTGGGAGCATCTGGCCTCTCTAGCTGGGAGCCAGGGATTGAGATGTTGGAGGTGCATCCAGTAACCCCCCCTCCCGTGTCTCCCATGCAGCCGGACCTGGACTCCTACTCTCCCTTCTCCATGAGGCCTGGTGCTGACTGACGTGACCCGCGGAGGCCCCGATCGTGACACTCATTGGGGAGGGGAGCCCCAAACCCCTCCCCACTGTGACAGCCCCCCCCTCCCCCCCCCCCCCCCCCCCAGCCATGGCTGACCCCATCATGGACCTGTTCGACGACCCCAACCTTTTCGGCTTGGACTCCCTGACGGACGAAGGCTTTGCCCAGGCACCGCCTGACCCCATAGAAGAGGCGCTGGGACTGCCGGTGGCACTGGACCCCTCCCAGCCGACGCCACCCCCTGCCGCAGAGCCTGTCCAGCCAGAGACGCTGCCAGGGCAGCCGAATCCCACGCCCGGCCCCCCAAAGCTGGACCCTCCACAGCCAGGGCTCCCCCAGGGGCAGGAGGTGCTGAGGCAGGGGAACCCCTTTATGGGCGTGTCCAGTGCCAGCACTGCCGTGGTGTCGTCCTCCTCTGTTGGGGGGCAGCAGCTGCCGCAGGCTGCGGCCCCCCTGTCAGCCCCCAAGATTGTCATCCTGAAGGCCCCGGCGGGCGGCTCGGTGACGGGGGCCCATGTGGCTCAGATCCAGGCGCAGCCCCAGGCGCTGGGGGCGGCCAATGGGGGCAAGGTGACCTTTGCCAAGGTACTGACAGGCACCCCGCTGCGCCCTGGTGTCTCCATCGTCTCCAGCAATGCCGTGCTGGCCACCAAGGTGTCCCCCTCGGGAGGCCCCACCACTGTGCACCGGCTGGTCCAGCCTGGTCGGCCCGTCAAGCAGCTGGTGTTGCAGCCCGTGAAAAGCCCGGCAGGGGGCACGGGGGCTGCAGGCGGAACACCCCTGAAACCTGCTGTGACCCTGACATCCGCCCCTGCTCAGGTAAGGGGGCTGGGGGGCAGGCATGTCTGACCCCAGTGTGAAAGAGTCAACACGCATCCTGCTGGCGCTCTGGGGTGGGGGGCTGTTGAGCAGGGTGTGGGGTAGGGGCACTGGGGGGAGGCTGGTGTCTAACCCCCATTGCTCTTTCCCCCACAGGGCGAGTCGAAGCGCATCACCCTGGTGCTCCAGCAGCCGCAGGGTGGGGGCGGCCCCCCCGGGCAGCGCCACGTGGTGCTGGGCAACCTGCCGGGGAAGATCGTGCTGCAGGGCAACCAGCTGGCGGCCCTGAGCCAGGCCAAGGGGGCGCCGGGCCAGCCCGCCAAGGTGGTGACCATCCAGCTGCAGGTGCAGCAGCCCACCGGGGGTCAGCCTGGGGGGCCTCAGAAGATCCAGCTGCTGCAGCAGCCCCCGGCAGCAGGTGCCTCAGGGCAGCAGCCTCCCCTGGCGGTCTCTTCCGTTCAGCAGGCCCAGGTGGTGGGCGGCCCGGGACAGAGGCTGACGGTGCCACTCAAGGTTGTGCTGCAGCCGCAGGTGAGCTGGGGAATGGAGCCTGCTTAGGGGGAGCTGCCCAAGGGTGGGGGGCTGTGAAGGTGTCTGTGAAGGCTCCCTGGGCCCATCCCTATTATGTGACTTTCCCCTAAGCCACTCGTCCCAGGGCGGCTCCCTGGGGGGAAGGCGAGGTCTGAGGGGAGTTTGGGTCAGGGGGTGATGGTCTCGTCCCCCCAGGCTGGCTCGTCCCAGGGCGGCTCGCCTGGGCTCTCCGTGGTGAAGGTACTGAGCAGCAGCGAGGTGGCGGCGCTGTCCAGCCATGGCACACGCGGTGGCTCGGAGGAGACCCGCAAGCTGGAGCATCAGAAGAAGCAGGAGAAGGCGAACCGCATCGTGGCGGAAGCCATCGCCCGGGCGCGGGCTCGGGGCGAGCAGAACATCCCCCGGGTGCTGAACGAGGACGAGCTGCCCAGTGTGCGGCCTGAGGAGGAGGGCGAACGCAAGCGGCGCCGCAAGGGCGAGCGTGGGGGGCCCAAGGAGGAGAGGCCTCGCAAGGGCCGGGGCCAGGGGGGCTCTGGCAAAAGCAAGGGGCGCAGCAAGCCCAGGTGAGACCCCTCATACAGTCCCCCCCAGTCCAGAGCCCCCATCTCATCATGCAGTCCCCCCCAGGGGAGACTTGACCCCCCCAGCCCAGAGACACAGGAAACTCAGGGTTGAAGGCTGGAGAGTTTCCCCATCTTCCCCTGTTCCAGCCCCACCCCACCTTTCCCCAGCCCCTCTGGTCCCGTCTACCCCGTCTTGCCCTTGGTGGGTGCAGGCAGGTGGCTGGTCCCTGGTGGGGGTTGTATTGGGAACTGCAGCCAGTGCCAGAGGAGTTGGGGCTAGATCTGGGCTGGGGTGGGAGCTGTGCTGGATGCTGGCGAGAGGTGGGCAGCGGCTCTGTCTGCCCAGCAGAGCGGAGCCCTGCCCTCCCTTCCCCCGCGCTCCCCCGCAATGGGGTGTGAGCCCAGCCCCCCCTCACTCTGCCTGTCTGTCCCCTGTCATCCCCTCCACCCACCCCCAGCACCATCACCCCCGTAGTGGGGAAGAAACGGAAGCGGAACGCCTCCTCTGATAACTCTGACACTGAGGCCATGCCAGCTCCATCCCCCCGCGAGGAGGAGGAAAGCAGCGTCCAGGTGAGGAGACTGGGGTGTGCGTGGTGTATGGGGGGGTTGATGCACTGCCCACGGGGGGACCTGGGTACACAGGCTGCCCGGACACTTGGGTTCCCTGCCTGGGAGGGGAGCAGTGTGATCTCTGCTGGGGGGGAGTGAGTGGGGCAGGGGGCTGTGCCCTGCACCCCGTGTGTGTGGGTGTGTGTGTCTGTCCCGCTGCCCTCTAACACCTTATGTGTGTATGTGGGGGCGCTGTCCGGGCTCTGTGTGCAGTGTCTGTCCTGGGGTGTCTCTAACACGTGCCCCACTCCCGCACCCCCAGAAACGTCGCTCCAACCGGCAAGTGAAGCGGAAGAAATATACCGAGGATCTGGATATCAAGATCACGGACGACGAGGAGGATGAGGAGCTGGACGTGACGGGGCCAGTGCGGCCCGAGCAGCCTCCCGCGCCACAGCCCCCTGCACCTGAGCCAGAGGGAGAGACCCTGCCCTCCATGCAGTTCTTCGTGGTGAGTCCCCTGCCCCAACCTGCCTGGGCCCCAGGGGGATGCGGGGAGCAGGACCACTGCTCCCTACACCTTTCCTGTGTACGCCTGGGGGTGGGGTGAGAGGGACCCCAAGGGTGTTTGGGCTGTGAAGTGTGATGCAGCTGCAGCTAGGGCCCAGTCTGCAGTCTGGAAGGCAGGGTGTGCGTGTAATTCCCACTCCCCCAATCTCTCCCATCCCTGCCCTCAGGAGAACCCCAGCGAGGAGGATGCTGCCATCGTAGACAAGGTGCTGTCCATGCGGGTGGTGAAGAAGGAGGTGAGAGCTCACGCTGTGAGGATGGGTCTGATGCCTCCTGGGCACCAGGTCCTGCAAGAGGGGGCCAGGGACTGGGATATGGGGCCTTTCTCCTCTAGGGGGTGCTGGCTGCAGTCTGGCCACAGGGGAGGAGGGTGGAGCTGGGTGCTTTGGTGGAGGGGCGGGGTGTTCAGGGATTTGAGTACAGGGTGTCAGCAGCTCTAACCCCCCACTCCCTCTCTCTCCAGCTCCCCTCAGGGCAGTTCATGGAAGCAGAGGAATTCTTCGTCAAATACAAGAACTAGTAGGTGTCATGCCCTTCCCCAAGGCGTCTAGGCGCCACTCCCCGCTGGAGTGCTCTGAGTCCAGCTCCCCACCTGCCCCCGCGTGGTGTGGGG
>NW_020696039.1:0-4670 GCF_002925995.2 Terrapene triunguis | reverse complement strand
CAGTTCCAGAACCGGACGGAGCGGGACGGGCAGTACCAGAACCGGACGGAGCGGGACGGGCAGTTCCAGAACCGGGAAGGCCAGTACCCGAAGCGCGGGGACGGGCCGTACCAGAACCGGGACAAGGAGCGAGAGCCGCACCCCGGGAACCGCGAGGGGCCCTACCAGAACCGGGACGGCCACTACCGAGACCAATGCCAGCTGCACCGAGACGGCGGCTCCCTCCGGGAGCGGAGCGGCCCCCACCAGAACCGAGACAAGGAGCGGGAGTACCCCCGCCCGCCCCGGGAGAGGGAGCGGGGCCCGCTGAGCCGGGGCGTGTCCCGGAGTTCCAGTCCTGGAGCCGGCGGGGGCCACAGCACCAGTGCCAGCACCAGCCCCGCCACCACCCTGCAGAGAAAGTAAGGAGTTGTGCCCCTGCTCTAGAACCTGCCCCTGGTCTAGATCCCATGGGGTCCCCATGCCTGGATCTCTGCTTTGCTCTGCATCCTTGGGCCTCTTTTCTCTGGTTTCTGCTCTAGATCCATCCCCTCCCTGCTCTGGATCCCGCCCTAGATCTCTCTCCCCCCGCACTAAGTCCTGGAGCCACCCTGCTCTAGATCACTCGGGAGATCTGCTTCGGATCAGTCTCCTGTGCTCTAGGAGTCTTAGACTCTAGATCCTGGAGTGTCCTGCTCTGGATCCCCCTCTTCCCTGATGTAGATTCTGGATTCACACTGTTCTGGGTCCCTCTGGATCTCTGCTCTGACGCCTGCTCTAGTGCCCTCTGCCTATGGCCTGGTTCCCTGTTCTGGCTATGATCCATGCTCCCTGTTCTAGATCCTTGGATCCATCTCCCTCTGCTCTAGATACCTCGACTTTCCCCACTATTGAAAGTGTCACCTGCCCCTTCTCTGGACTCCTCATCTCCACCCTGCTCTAGAGTCATCTCCTCCCAGCCTACTCTAGACCCTCCTCTGCTTTCTTCTATCCACCCCTCCACCCTGATCCAGAATAGACCCCTCCCCTTTCCAATAGATCCCACCTCTCCCTCTCTATCTCCCTGGAACCTGTCCCGCTCCCCATCCAGTAGCTTTCTAGGGTCTTCCCTGAGCCTTGCAGCAGCAGGGGCTCTAGAGCTTCCCCTGATGTGTCTAGAAGCAAGGGGTTCTCCATGTCTCAAGGCAAGGGATTCTGGAGCCTGGTCTCCTGAAATCTAGAAGAAGGGGTTCCAGAGCCAGGATCCAGATGCAACAAGGAACAGTGGATTCTAGAGCCTTCTTTCCAGGGCCTCTGAAAGTATGATGTTCTAGAGCACACCCCAGATATGCCTAGAAGCAGTGGATCATAGAACCTGCCCCACTGTGCTCCTGGCGGCGGGGGTTTCTCAGGCCTGCTCCCTGACACGTCTGGAAGCAGGGGTGTTCTCGGCATCCCACAGTGCATCTGGAAGCAACAGTTCTAGAGTATCCTCCCAGCAGTTCTAGCAGACGGGGGCTCTAGAACCTGCTCCTCTGACCTGTCTAGATGGGGGGGGGTCTGGTAGCAGGAAGTTATAGAGGTGACACCCCAATGCATCAAGGAGCGGGGGGTCATGGAAGTTGAGGTTCTAGAGCCGGGTCCCCTTATATGGATGTTCTAGAGACACCCGGAGCATGTCTACATTCATGAAGACTAGTAAGTGGTTTCTAGATCACGGTCCCAACCTACCTAGTACCACGAGGACTCTAGAGCAGCATGGGCCTTCTAGAGCACAGACTCTGGCGCACCTAGCAGCTGGGGTTCTAGAGCTACTTTTGCCACTCCCGGTGGTTCTAGAGCATGATCCTGCCATGGCCATCCGCAGGTGGGTTCTAGAGCCGGCCACAACACTCCTGGCAACATGGAGGGGGGGATTGAGACCTCGCACCAGGGACTGCAAGCCCCAGAGGGTTCTAGAGACACCCTGGCAAACAGGGGATCTAGAACCTGCTCCTGATACTGCTAGCAGGAGGGAGCTAGAACATGCTCTGGACTCTCTTGGCAGCAGGGGGGTCTAGAACCTAACCCCGATGCATGTGTGGGAGGGTCTCCATCTGTAGATTTGCTTTGTCCTGGTACCCCTGGTCCCTTCTCCCTGCTCCCCCCCCATGAGTACATGGCTAATGGGGTGGAACAAGGCTGGATGATGGGGTAATGGAGCCTGGATTGGTTGGTAGCACTTGGTGGGGGGGGAATGGCCAGATACCCCCTCTTCCCCAGGGAGTGGGGAGCAAAGTGTCACGCGTAAGAGCAGGGGGCTTGGGTCATGGGCAGATGGGGGATAGCAGGGCCTTGCGTGGGTTCTCCTGAACTCCTGGGTTCTCTCCCCAGCTCTGGGAGGGGAGCAGGGTCTAGTGGTGAGAGCAGAGGGGGGGCTGGGCGTCAGAACTCCTGGGTTCTCTCCCTGGCTCTGGGAGGGGAGCAGGGTCTAGTGGTGAGAGCAGAGGGGGGCTGGGAGCCAGGACTCCTGGGTTCCATTGCTTTAGTGTCCAATTAAGAAGGAATCTGATTCCAGCTGCAGTTTGGCTTCTGAAGGGATCCCAGCCCCGCGTCGGCTCTTCCAGGGCCCGGATCCTTCCCCCTGCCCTGTCAGCGCTCTCTGGTCTGGGGGCCTGTCCGTGCTTCCGTTTGTCTCTCCAAGACATCGCCCCGATAAAATCCAACCCCCCCCCACCACTTCTGAATTGTAGGCAATCTCCTCCTAGGCCGGGCACGGTGTGAGCTGGGGGCAATCTGGTGATCCCCAGGGGCGGGGAATCTGGGGGACTTGGCAAGCTTGGGGGAGGATCTGGCGACCTTGGGATGGATCTGGTGATGTTTTGGGGATCTGGGGATCTTATGGGGGATCTGGCAATATCATGGGGATCTTGTGATCTTACAGGGGATCTGGTCATCTCAGGGAGGATTCAGTGACCTTGGGATGGATTTGGTGATCTCATGGGGATCTGGTGATTGTAGGGAGGATTTGGCAAACTTGAAATGGTTTCAGTGATCTTACGGGGGATCTGGTGGCCTGGGGATGGATCTGATGATCTCACAGGGGATCTGGTGGCCTGGGGTGGATCTGGTGATCTCATGGGAGATCTGGGGATCCTGGCAAGCTTGCGTGAGGCTCTAACGTCGCTTGCAGGGATTGGATGTGCTTCGCGAACTTTGGGGACGATCTGGTGAGCTTGGAGGCCCCAGGGGGATTTTGGGGGGGCCTTTGGGGAGCTCTGCAGGCTTTGGGGACCCTCCCCGAGCCCTGCCGGCTGGGCTGCGCCGGGCAGAGCCGTGTGGGGCGTGCGAGGTGGGAATTGATGTCTCCAGCCGCGTGTTCTCTTCTCTTCCCAGCACCGCCTCCTCCCGCAGCTCAGAAATTAGCAACGTGGTTTGGATGCTGCTGCAAGTGACTTAAAGCAGCACAAATCTGTCTTGCTTTTACCGCCCACTCTGCACCGAGGTGTTCATCAGAACCCGGAGTGCGAGCGCTGAGGGGGCGGGCGGGGGAATGCAGGGGCCTGAGCTCCCCCCCTCCCAGAGCTGGGGAGAGAACCCAGGCGTCCTGGCTCCCAGCCCCCCCAGCTGTAACCCACCAGACCCCACTCCCCTCGGGAGACAACCCAGGCGTACTGGCTCCCAGCCAAGGACTATTTCAGATGAGATCATTTGCAACCTTGTGGTCAGGCTGCGTCCGGCCTGGCCCCGGGGGAGCGGTGATCAGAATCCGGCCCAGGGGTGACGCTGCCCTTGGCTGTCGCCGACTTGATGTCACCTTCTCATTCCCAGCCCAGCCTGTCCTGTCTGGGCTTCTTCACTTCCTCTGCCTTTCCCCAGGAGTACGGGGTGACCCCAGGTGTCCGGGCCAAACCCCACTCAGGAGATCCCTGCCTCCTCCCCTGCATTTTCATGGGGGGAGGCAGGTTTCTTCTTCACTTTCTGTCCCAAACCACTGTGGAGCTGTTCCCCAGCTGCCCTACCCCAGAGGTGGTGGGCGAGCCGTCCCCGTGCGACGTTATGTGTGGCTGTTCCCCAGCTTCCCCACCCCAGAGGTGGCTGCATCTCAGCGCTGAGAGAGCCATCCCCAGGAGTCTGTTGCTATCCTACCATCCCACACGGCAGCCGCTAATCTCCCAGCACGGAGGAGGTCTGTAAAACACCCTGACCCCACAGGGCCGGATCTGGAAGAGGGAGTGGGGGCAGGGGCGGAGACTGAGATATAGCGTGTGGACTGCTGGGAGCTGCAGAATCACAGCCCTGCTCCCATCCGGCCCCAGGGCAGGGACTGGCTGGCTGAGGGGGGCAGGGAATGGGGCGGGGGGGTCCATCCCCTCTAGGGGGCGCCAGCTCCCATCCGGCCCCAGAGCAGGGACTGGCTGGCTCAGGGGGGGCAGGGAATGGGGCAGGGGCCTGTCCCCTGTAGGGGGCGCCGGGTTCGAGGTTCAGATTTCAGGCTCATGGGGCCAGCTGGTCCCCCCACCCTGCCGGAGGACGGGAAGCGGCAGCAGATGGGGCGGGCGGTGGGAACTGTGGTCCGATGACGCCTGACCCCCGGCCCCTGCCGCCGCGCCACCTGTTCCCGGGAAAGAGCCCCACTGGGCTCCGTGTGCTGGGGCAAGAGGCCAGAGCTGCTGGTCCGGAGCCAGCCCATCCCATTCCCCTGCCTACAAGCCAGCCAGCCCCTGCCCCGG
>NW_020696038.1:0-7693 GCF_002925995.2 Terrapene triunguis | reverse complement strand
AATTTGTTAGTCTCTAAGGTGCCACAAGTACTCCTATTCTTTTTATTTTTAAATCTAACTTCTTGGACTAATCTATGTTCTCCAGTGTTCTAGATGCTAGATTCTGCTCTGCTGCTGTCATCCCGAACAATACATTTAAATATTTAAATCTGCAGATTTGATTTCTTTAGTACAAAAATAAGTAAACTCAGCTGAATGTTGCAGCTGCATAAGCCTATTTGGTTTTAAAGGCACTCTCCCCCGCCTTGCCCAAACTATGCTCCACAATCCATAACTTTAGAGTTGATAGTCACTGACCAAGTGCTTGAGGCAAACTTTAGAACTATCGGTCAGCATCAGTTGCTAGGAAAGACCTGCTGTCACCTGCTTTAACATGCCTGTATGTTCAGTCTCGATTGGGTGATTTAAATGCAGTCAGACCACTTCAATTTGAGGATAGAGCATTGTTGTCTTACCCACAGCAGGGAGGCTACACTGACTTCTTTGTAATATTTATTATTACACTGTAAGACAAGTTATGTGGCACAAACAGTTTGTACTCCTGTCACCTCACTACAGCAATAGTGGTTCTTCCTCCAGGGGCCAATTTAACCTCCCAGACCTACTGAACACTTACTGACACTCCAGTTCGACCATGCCATCACAACATCTAAAACTGAAATGCCATCTGCATTCTTCTCAGTTCCTGGCCTGATTGATAGCTGCTAGAAACTTTTGTAAATGTAGGAATAGTCATGACCTACTGAAAATTATTAGGAATGTATCCTGTGCCCGTTCTTGAATGGACAGACATTCAGAATTACAGAACAAAAATGATGAGCCTTCAGGAGTTTAGGTTTGTAAAGCACAGGAGCAGTAGAGTTCCATTGTAGACAGTTGCTTGCTTGGGAGTCTTTATGGATACTTTACAAAGGAAATCCAGTTCTTGGAGGGAAATTCAAAATGGCAATCTTATTTTGTAGAGGTGTGGGTTGCAGCTGGTTAGTTAAGATTGCATTCTGAAATGGATTTAATATGGGGCATACATTTCTGTTTACGTGCAGGTGGCTCTTCACTGTGAAATTTGTTACCTTTTTTTGTTCTTTGCATTTTCTATTTGATTTTTAAAAAATACATATTTAGTGGGCATTGTTTGAAGTTGGTCTGTCTGCAATTCATCCTTGGCAGACTGACCTTTTTGTTGACTGATTTTTTTTGTTTAGGATTAAGGGGATTTTTTTTGCTTTCATAACTGAAAACGTAAGCAGAACCGGTAGCTGGCATTTAAACGCTCTCTGACATGCACACAACTTTCTCCATCAGCTGCTATGCTCATCTATCGGATTTTTCTCCTACAATGGGGAAGGCTTTATATGCCGCTACTGAGAGATGTTGTATAGGCCAGAGAAGTGCAGCCATAGGTCTGTTTCCCATGTCTAAATCATTTACATATTAAATACACATAAGAAATTAATATATACCACTTTTTGTTGTGACACAGTTGAGCTCTTTCCCCTACAACAGTGGTTCTCAAAGCCGGTCCGCCGCTTGTTCAGGTAAAGCCCCTGGCAGGCCGGGCTGGTTTGTTTACCTGCCACGTCCGCAGGTTCGGCCAATCGCGGCTCCCACTGGCGCAGTTCGCCGCTCCAGGCCAATGGGGGCTGCAGGAAGCGGTGTAGGCCAAGGGATGTGCTGGCCGCCTGCCAGGGGCTTTCCCTGAACAAGTGGCGGACGGGCTTTGAGAACCACTGCCCTACAACATTCCTAACACGAAAGCAAGAAAATTAAAAGTTTAACTCATATTCTGATACCTACTGTCCGTTCCTTCATTGCCACTACTAAATACCACTGACTCACATCACAACCTTAACTCTGCCCTCTAGCATTACTAGCCTTCCAACACAAGCCTGTGGGTGGAAGAATGGCTTATAAGTTAGCTTCCTTTCTTCTGTGGCCTCGTTTCCAGTATGTTAATTGTTTCACAACCGTTTTTTTGTGTATTAACTTTGGAGTAGAACTTCATAATACTGCATGTTGCCATATTCAGCTCTCCCAAATACTTCTGCCAGGAAACTAATCTCTGTCCAAAACAAATATAGATAATAGTCATAGAAGTAGCTTCCATCATACATCAGTCACACAGAGAAAGGAGCCCTGAAGGATCTTATCTTATCTCAGTGTCTATTAAGAAGGATAGTGATGACCAGAGCATAAGTGTTTGGGGCATGCACTCAGAGACACAGCTTATCAAAGGAAGAGAAATACTAACTACTGCATCAGTCTGGTAGAATTTTGAGGAGATGGCCTAGCTATGTTGACAGTGCAAGCTCACCTGAGAGACCTCACATCAAGTTCATGTTGAACAATATAACTGTGGCTTACCTGTATGAACAAGGAGCACAAGAAGCAAAACTCTGAACTGAAAAGGACTGGAGGCTTGCTTTTTCAATGGGCAGAGCACATCTTGTCCCCACATGAAAGGTTCCACGAATATCAAAACAGACAGACAATACTTCAGGGCATGCAAGTCTCAGCCAAGTTGTGTTCTCATGGATAATAAGAGCTGTAGGAAAATCTGTTTGTTTCAGCAGCCAACAGCATTTTTTCCCCTTTTATTGGGGAGGGCGGGGGGACTCCAGATCACTAACGCTAGAAGCAAACATCACAACTGGAATAATAATCTATTATAATTCATTTTTTCCCCTTTCTGACACTAATATCCAAAGTAATTTAGAAATTAAGGAGGGAGACACCCCATAGTATATCCTCCTCTCAGCTCCTTGCTGTCCGTAGTTTCTTTAGATGTGCTTGAAATCCTTTTGAGGCCCTGATAAGCCAGGATCTAAGGGAGCCAGACCCAGCAAGTCTGTGCTTAGTTGCCTGGTTGTCTTAAGGAAATTGCAATAATTGTCCAAATTTCTAGCCAGCCAAAGGAAATGCAACATACTAGTATATGGGTATTTGTTAAATACTGGAAAACTAAAGTGATGTTTATAAAAGTTGATGATTTTGGTATGACTCCTTTTAATTCTGATCTTATTCATTGTACTAGTGTCTAACTTTTCAATAAAAAATAGTTAAGGAACCAAATGGAGCCTTTAATTCAGGTAGAATGAGAATTAATATAATCAAGACAACATTTTACATCTAAAGTAAATTCCAGAATCTGGATGTGAATTAGCAGTGGCATTCAAAGAGGAAAAAGTAATAACCATAGGCAGTCCATATTTTGGGAATATTGCAAAATAGCAAATAAATCTGAGTATTTGCCATTTGAAAAGCTAATTAGCGGCACCACCTTCTGTTCCATTGGACCACAACACCATAATTGGAGTGTTGGTACAGCGAAGCTCTAGAGTAGGAAGGCTGCGAAACCAACTGAAAATGAGAGATTATTTGCCATGGTAGTGCAAGCACTTTCTATTTGATCCATAAGAGATCACTTATTTTATGTATTTTATCCGTGAAGGTATCTTGTTGAAATAACAGTATTAATGAGAAAATAATTTTGGAGATTCCTCTCTTGAGGAATATTGCACTTTCCAGGCAGATAAAATGAATACAATTGAATTAATATGATCACATTTTTGGAAATAATCCCTCCATCCTTTTCCCAAAAGGTAAATGCAAAACCAGCAATATGGTTTGAGCAGGGTGGGTGTGTTTAAAGGTCTTTCTAAATTCAGATACATCCACTTCACTTTTTCTTACCCTTCCAAAACTCAGAGAAAAATGAATATGTAAGTCTGGCCTATTCCTGGATGGGTTAGATGCTCTATTTAACAATCTCTTATCAAACTAACCTTCTCAAGGGATTAAAGTTTCTTCATTCATTTAACCAGAGTTACAGCTTTATTATGGTCTAACAAATCTGATGCTTCTGCAGATGAGTGGTAAAGCTGCAACTTGGGCTTGCATCCATATGGTCACAAAATACTACAATCTAGATTTGCAGGCATATGCTGATGTGGCCTTTTTATAAGAGGGTGTTCGCCTTGTGTGGACTCAGTGAAAACTAATCTCCCATTTTATCTTTATTGCTCACTGTAAGTTGCTTGTTGCAAGTTACTTCCTTACATTGAGATAATGGACGTGAATTAATAAGAGAACATGCTTGCCTTGAAATCTGTGATCCAAGATGAACCTGTCAGAGAACTATGGGCAACCCCTTCCTTCCCCCCGCCCCCATTGAGGTCTCTGCCAATCCCGACCCCACGTATGGTGATCAGTTAGACCCTGAGCAAGATCCAGCCAGGCGAACACCAGAGAGAGCGAGAGAGAGAATATGCTTGGTGCCTCCTCAGAGCTAGTTAGGGATTTTTTTTGTTAATGAAAACCTGGCTCTTGCAGACTTCCGATTGTTAAAGATATGTGGGCAAGGTTCAAAGCCAAATTAAACTGTTTTGGGGTGAAGGATATTGTGCTATATCAACTCTATTATCCAAGGGCCAAATTCTACCATGACATCCACAGCGTAGTTCTCAGATTTGTATCACTGTATAAGCATTATGCTGTAAATACATGTGTTTCTACCATTCTTCTCATTTTCAGCTAAATATGTTCTTCCGGACTATGGTGCCCTATATAAGAGATGGCTTGACTCCCCCCCCCCCCCCCCAAATATTTTTAGCACATAGCACCGCTAACACAGATTCTTCTTTTTGGCTGTTTACACCCTTCAGCTGTAGCTTGCTTAACTGCAGCATGAATGGGAGGGAGGGATAGCTCAGTGGTTTGAGCATTGGCCTGCTAAACCCAGGCTTGTGAGTTCAATCCTTGAGGGGGCCATTTAGGGATCTGGGGCAAAAATCAGTACTTGGTCCTGCTAGTGAAGGCAGGGGTCTGGACTCGATGACCTTTCGGGGTCCCTTCCACTTCTAGGAGATAGGTATATCTCCATATATATTTTAAAAAATCCATATTTCCTACTTCTTGGCATTCTATGCTAGTTTTCACAACCAAAGGCTTGTTAGAAGAAATAATGGTATGGAAAAAAGTTAACTGCCTTATGTACAGATTGCAAGAATTGAATTTGGAGCGATTACAGTGGTTTTGCAATTGTTACATTTTATAACCATACCCCATGTATTTACTAGATTTTAAGTACACGAGAACATTGCAATCAGCAAGTCAGATGACATTCAGTTGGGAATAAACAAAGCTAAACTTGACTTTGCCCATAACCCTGGTGATTGTGTATGTAAAATGTAATTGTATTTTTAATGTTGCCTGTGAACAAACATTAGGGCAAGATGTCTTCCTTCTAATTTGCTTAAAGATAAGCCCACGTATTTACTTTGCCTTTTTAATTACTGGCACAGCAAGGTGATTGGTTGGTTAATTTTAAATTAAATGTGAGACACCAAGCTGGAATAACAATTAAGATACATAAGCAATTAACCTCTTATATCTATCTATTGATACTTTAAATTTGTAAATGCTTGTAAACTAGAGACGAATATCTTTCATTCCTTAACATCACATTGGGGTAAATTTATGTAGTCTTAGAATTTATGACCAGTTCTGTTTAATCACTGTGTTTTCCCACATTTTCAAACCCCAGCTGGGACCCTAAAATGAATTTCTCCATCCCACAAAGGCCAGCAGTCTATATTAGCCACATTGGTTCATTATTATTTGATATTATCCATCTTGAATATGTTGAGTGTGACGATCAGCTAAAAATATTTGGCAGGCCTTCTCTTCGCTGTTCAATTATTTAGTGACCTGCCTCAGTGTGAATGAAGGTCACAGAGTAGCTGTCTTCATCACGTTGTAATGTTGCCCTATTATTCATTTAACTTTTTAAAACTCTTGTACGAGGCTTTTTTTACTTGGTCATTTATGCCCCATTGCGAAATAAGCATGCCTCCAAATACAACAAATCATGTATATTGCACAGCTTTTTGATATACTTCTCCAGCAACTCCTTTTCCATATTTTAATGGCTGTAGTAAATTGCATTCGATGTTACTATTGGCAAGGAGTATTTTAATAGCAGGATGACTTGCACTTTTGCCATATGACACTAAGGCCTGGTCTGTATTTGAAAAGTTTTATCTGTATAGCCATTTTGGTTGGGGTGGGGATTTTTTTTTTTTTTAACTGAAATAGTTATACCAGTAAAAGCCCCATTGCGGACCCAGTTATATCAGTATAAGCTGCACTGGTATAAAAGTGCTTATGCTGGTATAATTACATCCACAGTAGGAGGTTTCTAGCACTTTAATTTTACAGGTATAGTTGAATTGCTACAACTTTAGCAGTTAACTGTTCCTCTGCATTTTGTTTTCTACTTACCTATTTTAAAATTGTTCATAAATTTCTGTAAGTGCTGAGCACTTAACATATGTTATCTAAGGATCTAACTTTAAATTTTTATTTCAGGCAGATATATAGCTTCTATGCAAGACTAGAAATCTGCAATTAAATCAGATTTATACTAGAGATTTAGGGCCAGTATTTCTGTAAAATCAAAGATTTGGTCAAATCTTAGATATTGCAGTGGGGTTAGAAATAGTTGGATGGATATTTGACAAGAGCTCGAAGGCTAGTTTTTTAGTTCTCTAACACACTCGGTTGCATCCTGATTTAAAGTACACTTGTTTTATAGTACACAGGGTGTGGGATGAGGGCAGCGTAATGAGTCTGGCGTGGACTTCGTAGCTTCATTTTCGGTTTGGTTTTTTTTTTTTTTTTCTTTAGATTTTATTTTGAGAACAGGTTACGGATGTGTGTTTGCTATTTAGCCCTGGGAGAAAAGTGGGATGATTTGAGGGAGGAGGGAACAAATTTGGATTCAGGGATAGTTCTTCCAATGAAATACTGAATATATGAAGCATGATAGTTAGACTGGAATGTAAAAAGGTGTTGGGATCCCACGTGACTTCCGGGCTGTCAACTTAGATTTTTTTTCTTGTTGCTTTTTTACGAATGAGGACAAACACGGTCTTTTCTATGCCAGAAACATCAGGTACCAAACATTTTCCTAGTACTATATTTACCTGTGTTTTGTTAGTCGTAAATATAAAGTGTTCCCCCCCCCCCCCGGGGAAAAATGACTTACTATACCAGCATAAAAACAAAGACCTAAAGATACTCAGTAGATTAAATGTTATTGAAAGTGACCTGTGAAGGGGAAAAACACAGGTCTGTCTCCTTTAACAGGTATAAAGACCACCAGAAAGGCACTTTCCTGCTTGTTTTCTCATTTTAGAAATAGGAGGACCAATTCTGAACTTCCCTGTTTTTTTGGAGGTTCCTGATATGCATATTAGGAGCTTTCTCTGTCATTAATTGAAGGAGTGTTGAATCTTTAATGAGAATTCAGGCTTCTCAAATAAATAGGTGTAAATAAAAATAAAACATTTTAAATAAAAATCACTTCCCCTCTCAGTCAGGTTTCATTTCCTTCATATCTATGATGAAATGAAGCTATTAGTGCTCTAGTCATCCAGAGAGTTTCTCAGGAAAATGGAGTGAACGAGGCCTGAATTGCTAATGTTAAAAAGCTGTATTTTAAAATCTAGATCAGACTTTGAACATAATAAATAAGTGATACAAACCCATTTTATTGTCTTGGCAGGTCACTTTAAGTTTCTTGTCAAGGTACAGTTTCCTTTTCACTGCAAGGTGTGCTGGGAATTGCAAATACCAAAAAAAGTGCCCAAAATGCCCGTGGTGTATGAGGCAACCTCTTGGGAAAAGTAGTTTT
>NW_020696037.1:0-4013 GCF_002925995.2 Terrapene triunguis | reverse complement strand
TCCCACACCTGCAACACGATGCGGTCCCACCAGTCTGTGCTTGTTTCCCGGGCCCAGAATCGGCGTTCCATGCCATGAACCTGCCCCAGTAACACCATGATTTGCACATTGCTGGGGCCTGTACTTTGTGAGAGGTCTATGTCCATGTCAATTTCCTCATCACTCTCGTCACCGCGCTGCAATTGCTGCAATCACCTCCTCGCCTGGTTTTGCTTTGGCATGTTCTGGCTCTGCATATACTCCAGGACAATGCGCGTGGTGTTCATAGTGCTCATAATTGCCGCGGTGATCTGAGCGGGCTCCATGATCCCAGTGCTATGGCGTCTGGGCTCAAAAAAGGCGCGAAACTATTGTCCGACGGAGGGAGGGAGGGAGGGGCGAGTGACGACATGGCTTACAGGGAATTAAAATCAACAAAGGTGGCTGTGCATCAGGGAGAAACACAAACAACTGTCACACAGAACGGCCCCCCCAAAGATTGAACTCAAAACCCTGGGTTTAGCAGGCCATTGATTTCACGGAGGGAGGGGGAAGCAAATGAATACAGAACAAATCTGGTCCATCTATTTTTTACATCTTAAGCTGGCAGCAGATGGTGCAGCATGACTGATAGCCATCGGCATCTTCTGGGTGCTTGGCAGAAAATGCTGTACTATGACTGCTAGCCATCATCGTCAAGATGGTTTAATAGGCCAGGAGACAAAACATGTCTGCCCAGGTGCCTCTGATTGAACTCACTGAGGAATATGACAATGACGGATACCAGTCGTAATACACCATCCACTGCCAAAAGGCAAGGAGCTGCTGCTGTGTAGCAATGCAGCCCCACGTCTGCCAGCACCCAGATAGCTGATGACGGCTACCAGTCATACTACACTGTCTACTACCAAAAGGCAATTAGCTGCTGCTGTGTAGCAATGCAGTACCACGTCTGCCGGCACCCAGATGACATATGGTGACGGTGAGTTGAGCGGGCTCCATGCTTGCTGTGGTATGTTGTCTGCACAGGTAACCCAGGTAACCCAGGTAAAAAGGCGCGAATCGATTGTCTGCCGTTGCTCTGACGGAGGGGGAGGGGCCTGACGACATGTACCCAGAACCCCCCGCGACACTGTTTTTGCATCATCAGGCATTGGGATCTCAACCCAGAATTCCAATGGGCGGCGGAGACTGCGGGAACTGTGGGATAGCTACCCACAGTGCAACGCTCCGGAAGTCGACGCTAGCCTCGGTACTGTGGACGTGGTCCGCCGACTTAATGCACTTAGAGCATTTTATGTGGGGACACACACAATCGACAATATAAAACCGATTTCTATAAAACCGGCTTCTATAAATTCAACCTAATTTTGTAGTGTAGACATAGCCTGATATTCCTTGATGAAACATAGGAGCCTTGTCTTATAACAGGCTTATTCAAAGTGATACAAGCTACGAAAGTGAGATCTTGGAAGAGTGTTGCCATTTTCATCATGTAATAAAAATACTGTAATGATAAATAATAATTAATAATAAATAGTGTGTAATAAAATGTGTTTTTATGACATGCTTATGTTTCCAAGATCACTACTTTTTATAGTTTATACTGAGGTAAAGGAGAAAATCCCTGGAAATATTCATTTTTAGGAGGGGGTTCGCGAGACTTGACATTTTAGTGAAAGGGGTTCACAGGTTGTTAAAGTTTGGGACCCACTGGTATAAAGGAAGGGAGCGGAGGGCTAGTTCCCATTACAGTTGCAGTATTATTTAATTTCATTTCTCAAAAAAGTGATTCCATTTCAATTAATTTCATTGGGGTTGTATATCTCCCAGATGGGCCCAATTCATCCAGCTCTGGTCAAATTAATGGGACTGTGTTTGCCAACTCTAACCATTTTATTATGAGTCTATCACAGGGCTTTGGGCCCCAAAGGGCGCCCCTTACTACCGGCCAGGTGGCCCAGGGACGGAGTCAGCCCAGCTCCCCTCCCCGCGGGGCTCGGAACCGAGCAGCGGGGGAGCTGTTTCCAGCGGGGACAGGCCGGGGTACGTGCTCCGGCGGCGGCAGGAAGGAGGCTGCGGCAAGGGAAGTGCGGCGTGTGCGGGGGCTGCAGGGACCCCCGTCCCGGCTGAGCATCCGAAGCCCCCGCCGCGGGCAGAGGCTGCAGGGTAAGCGGGGGAGCAGGCGGCGCAGAGGCCGCAGGGCGATGAGGAAGGGGGGGGAGCGCGGAGGCTGCGGGGCGAAGAGGAACGGGACGAGCGGGGGGAGGGGAGCGCGGAGGCTGTGGGGCGAGGAGGGGCGGGCCGGGGGCTGCAGGGCGATGAGGAGCGGGGGGGCGGGAAGCGCGGAGGCTGCGGGGGGGGGAGGCGCAGGGGCTGCAGGGCGAGGAGAGGTGGGGGGGCCGAGGAGGAGCGGGGCAGGCAAGGGGGGAGCAGGGCAGGAAGGGGGCATAGCGACTGCAGGGGCAGGGCAGGCGGGGGGCGCAGAGGCTGCAGGGGCAGGGCAGGCAAGGGGAGCAGGGGTCACAGAGGCTGCAGGGCAAGGGGGGATGCACAGGCTGCAGGGCGCGAGAGTTGGGTCTTGTAGGCTGCACAGAGGGCATTGGGCTGTCCAATTAGTTGCGTGCCCTCATGTATAGTACAGCACACAGTATCTCTCATTTGTTCTTATTTGCACTCGATGGAGCCCTTCATGGTGAAAACTGTGTGTGGTGTATAGGCACTGAGTGGGTATATGTAAGGCCCTACCAAATTCACGTCCATTTTGGTCAATTTCATGGCATAGGATTTGAAAAATCATAAATTTCATTATTTCAGTTATTTAAATCTGAAATTTCATAGTGTTGTAGTTGTAGGGGTCCTGACCCAAACAGGAGGGGTGTGTGTGGGGGGGGAATCGCAGTACTGCTACCCTTACTCCTGCACTGCTACAGGTGGCGGCAGCTGCCTTCAGAGCTGGGCAGCTGGAGAGAGGCGGCTGCTGGCCGGGAGCCCAGCTCCGAAGGCAGGACCGCTGCCAGCAGCAGCGCAGGAGTAAGAATGGCCTGGTATGGTATTGCCACCCTTACTTCTGCACTGCTGCCTGCTGAGCCTTCAGTCAGCAGCCGCCACTCTCCAGCCGCCCAGCTCTGAAGGCAGCAGCGCAGAAGTAAGGATGGCATGATATGGTATATATTGCCACTCTTACTTCTGCACTGCTGCTGGCAGGGTGCTGCCTTCAGAGCTGGGCACCTGGTCAATAGTCACTGCTCTCCGACTGCCCAGCTCTGAAGGCAGCGCACAAGTAAGGGTGGCAATACCACAACCCCCCCTTAAAATAACCTTGCGACCCCCCCCTGCAACTCCCTTTTAGGTCTGGACCCCCATTTGAGAAACACTGGTCTCCCCCATGAAATCTGTATGGTATAGGGTAAAAGCACGCAAAAGACCAGTTTTCATGGGGGTAGGTCAGATTTCAAGGTCCGTGACGTGTTTTTCCTGGCTGAATTTGATAGGGCCCTAGGTATATGGTATGCAGAAACCAAGAGCATTTTTACTGACCTGCCAAGGGAGGAGAGGATTTCCTCACCAGTTAGAGATGGTTAGGTGACCTTATAATAATTTTCCTGTTGTGGAAAGCATTTTTGTTGTGCAGGCTAACTGTGCAGATGGATCTATCCCTCTATCAATAGGTGTTTTACAGCTCTTGGTCAAGGTCTAGTTTCCTTGAAGGGAAAAGAAGCAGAGGTTTTAGAAGCAATAATATCACAGTTGTCTCTGCTCTCATTGAATTAATCTTGTTATTATTAGCTCATCACACTGAGACTTCCAAGTTCTCATCTTCCGTCCTCTTCCTGCATTGCCCCGTGAAGATAGACATGGCCAGGGTGGTCAGAATGTTTAAAACCTTCAAGACTCACTGGAAGAAAACCACAGTTGGGGTCTGCTTGCTCACCTGGGGAGGAAACTGGCTCTATGGAAAACACTGGTAATTATTACCTGGCCTTAAAGAAGTACGATAACAATGAACCTTTGTCTGTATTTTTGCTAATACC
>NW_020696036.1:0-5615 GCF_002925995.2 Terrapene triunguis | reverse complement strand
CCCAGGGCGGGCACTGGCTGGTTCAGGGGGGTGGGGAATGGGATCTCACATGACCCAGGAGCGGGGCTGACGGTGTCTCCGGCGCCCCCTGCAGGTGGCGATGGTGGAGGTGCAGCTGGAGGACTATGACTACCCGCCGGGGCTGCTGATCGCCTTCAGTGCCTGCACGACGGTGCTGGTGGCCGTGCACCTCTTCGCCCTCATGGTCAGCACCTGCATCCTGCCCAACATCGAGGCCGTCAGCAACATCCACAACCTCAACTCGGTCAACGAGTCGCCCCACGAGCGCATGCACCGCTATATCGAGCTGGCCTGGGGCTTCTCCACCGCCCTGGGCATCTTCCTCTTCCTCACCGAGGTGGTGCTCATCTGCTGGGTCAAGTTCATGCCCGTGGCCGGCGGCGGCTGGGACGCCGCCGTGGCCTCCACCGTCATCATGGTGCCGGTGGGGGTGGTGTTCGTGGTGTTCGCCCTCCACTTCTACCGCTCGCTGGTGAGCCACAAGACCGACCGGCACCAGCAGGAGCTGGAGGAACTCAGCAAGATTAAGTACCAGCTGGATGGAGAGGCTACCGCGGTGCAAACTGTGTGAGGCCGGATCCGGCTCCTGACCGCAGGGGGCGCCTGGTTCCCCCGGCTGCCCCGGGGATGGCCAGAAGACGTTGGCGGCTCCCCCGAGCGGAGGCTGCTTGAGCCGGACAGGAGAGATGGCTGCTGGCTGGGGGCTGATCCACAGCTGGGGTCATTCCCAGCCGTCTCCTCCTCCTGCCTCTGCTGCTTTCGGGCTGGGTTTTCCGTCCCTCGCCACCCCAGCCGCGCGGGAAGTGGGGCTGGTTTGTCCGGCCTGACCAGGCACTGCCCAGGAGAACCGCTCCCCGTCCCCTCTCCTTCCCGGCCATGCTTCCCCTGCTGAGGCTGTGGTAATGACGCCCAGCCGGCGGCTCGTCTTGGGGGGTGGAGGGTGCTGTGTGGGGCACGCAGGTACAGATCGGGGGAAAGTGTAGACACAGATACGGCCAAGCTGGGGTCTGCAATGGGGCATATGCACAGATCTGGGGCTCAGCCACCATTCGGGTACAGCGGTCCCGGAGCTGGGGTAGATGCGGGGGGGTTATTCTCAGCCATGTTGCCTCAGCGCTGCCCCCTAGTGGGGGATCTCAGCATCGACGGCCTCTCCAGCCTTTGGCGGCTATGGGAGCGGGGCGCTTGTCCCTGGGCTGAGAGCCAGTCAACTCATGTCCTACCAACCCCCCAGCACTGTCCTGGAGGGCAAGGCCCCGTGCCCCTCTAAGCCAGCCAGTCCCTCTCCCCGGGGCTGGATCGGCGCCAGTGCCCTGTGTCCTCTTCCCCACTGGTCATTACATAAAATTAATGACTAACTAGCTGATACAGCGACCTTTGCTCTCTAACTATGGTCAGAGCTCCACTACAGAGAACAAAACAGTAGCTAGCATTAATGTAGGCCCTCTGATAATATGGTCCATACCCCGTCCCAGCAGAGGACAACACCCCTTGCTAAACCAAAACAAAAGCCAGCTCTGTAGGACCTATAATGTCTTGTGCTTGGCTTCTATCAAGCAGGAACAGGGGAACAGGTACTTAAGCAGAGCAAAACAGACTATATTTTTGTAGGACCTATGATATGTGGCATTGATTGCGGATGGGAGGGGAGCCCATCTTGCTTGCCGAATCAGTGTTTTTGGTAGGACCTGTAATAATGTGGTGTTGCAGGTCCAGCCAGTGGTCTTCTTTTTTTTTTTTGGTAGGGCCTATAATATGTTGTCACACATTCAGCCAATGTGCGGGCAAGTAGCTTAATGGAAACAAACTGCCAGTGCTTTGTTGTAGGGCCTATAATATTGTGTACTCCGCCCTGCAGGGTGGCGAGCAGAAATGTGTGGTTTAGCTGGAAGGACAGAACCTTTTGCAAGAGATCTAGAGGCATTATTAACGTCTGCAGAGCAATTCACAGCCATACTGCAGTGCCTTATAATCACCAGCAGCCTGGTGCTTGGAGGGGAGTGGGGTCTAGTGGTCAGAGCAGGGGGGTGCCTGGCCCCTCTGATGCCGAAAGTTCGATCCCGCACCGAGGATTGTGGCTGGCTCCAGCCCCCTGGAGTCTGCTGGTGGATTTTCTGGTCTTTTTGTGCCTGTCATTTTTTTGCAGTTTGTAAATAAACGATTGTCTTTGGCAAAGGGCCCAGCTGGGGACAGTTATTTGCAGGGTCAGCCCTGGGGCGATTGTAGATGCAGGTGGTTCTCTGGTGGCAAAGCGGTCTCTGACTAACAGCTGGACCCACATGCATGGCCCCGACTCCCTCCATGAGAGGGGCTGGGAGCCAGGACTCCTGGGTTCTCTCCCTGGCTCTAGGATGGGGGTGGGGGTTATTGGGTTCTTGCAGGGGGAGCCCACATCTCCCCCACCCCACAGCAGGCTGAGCCCTGAGTTGGGACGGACTCTGTTGATGCCCCCTGTCCCCGATCCAGAATAAACATTTACCCTGCCTGGAAGCAGACACTGCTGGCCAAAGAGGGAGGGGGAAGCTGGGCCCAGGGCCAGAGCAAGAGGGGAGCCTGGGAAATGGAGCCCGAAGGGCCAGGCTGCCTCTGCCACAGGCTGCAGTGAGTCTGGCATAGGATAGGAGCGGATGTTGCCATCCCAGCCTCGCCCAGCAGGGGGCACTGTGGGGAGCAGGGCAGGAGCGCTGGCAGTGGGGGGTGCTCCTAGCTACTCCAGGCCCAGCCTTTCCCAGCAAGGGGGTGTTGGTGAGACTCAGGGAAGGGCAGGTTTAGGGCGTGTGCCTGGTTTTAGGGACGCCATGAACCGAAACCCCCAGGGCTGAACTCTAGTCTGGACTAGTCAGGGGTGGAGAAAATGAATTAACAGCTGTTCAGTGTGAAACTTTAGCTGGGGAATGGGACACGGGCCCTTTCCCTTGTAGGGGGCCCCAGCTCCCATCTGGCCCCAGGGCAGGGGACTGGCTGGCTCCAGGGGGTGAGGAATGGGCATGGGGCCTTTCCCCTCTAGGGGATGCCAGCTCCCAACCTAGCCTCTGGCTGGGAACCAGCTGGCTCAGGGCCAGAGGTAACCCCAAAGGACAGAAAAGTTTGTAGGTAGCAAGCTAGTTTTAAGCTATGTCTGAAATATCTGGGTGACTGCTGCCCTCTGGTGGGGGAAGTGAGTCATTTACACCAGGGGACTGTCGAGGGGATCTGCAACAAGGAAAATCAAATGCAGTGTTGCTATTAGTTATTTCTACTTCATCTCATTCTCTGTCACGCCATGTTTCCTACGGGCCCTGACTGAGATCAGGATCCCTGTCGTACTGCAGAGACGATCCCTGTCCCAGAGAGCTCGTGTTCTAAATAGATCAAGGTAGGATCATTCTTCCCACTTCACAGATGGGGAAACTGAGGCCCAGAGAGATTCAGTGATTGGCTCAAAGTCCCAGAGGGAGGCTGTGGCGGAGATGGGCATAGAACCTAGCTGTCCAGACTCTGTCTGGTGTCTTCACCACAAGAATGACTGTCACAATGTGTTTGTGTAGGGTGACCAGATGTCCTGATTTTATAGAGACAGTCCTGATGTTTGGGGCTTTTTCTTATATAGGTGCCTATTAGAATATCAGGGTTGGAAGGGACCTCAGAAGGTCATCTAGTCCAACCCCCTGCTCAAAGGGGGACCAATTCCCAGACTTTTTTTTTTACCCCAGTTCCCTAAATGGCCCCCTCAAGGATTGAACTCACAACCCTGGGGTTAGCAGGCCAATGCTCAAACCACTGAGCTATCCCTCCACCCTTGTCCTGATTTTTCACATTTGCTATCTGGTCACCCTGTTTTTGTTTTTTTTTTTTTCTGCTTTCCTCTGCGTACACAAGCTCTGAAGGAGTTTTGTAATTCATGTCACTTTAGTCTTGGAACAAACTGTACTTTGCCTATCTCTGTTGGCTGGGAGTCCCCAGAGAGGTGGATCAGGGCTGTCACAGCCTTAAATTGAAATCATGTTGGGCATTTCACATAACAAACTTTTCTCACCAGTGGTTGGCAGGTGTTTGAGTTAAATAGGGAGATTAGTAAAGGACAAAGACCACTAAGTGGCCTTTATTGCTATACCAGGGTCAGCGGCTGGTTAGGAGGGTCACTTTTGTTAATAAGTGGGCATGGCCTTCTCCATCTATGCTCCATCCACCTTTATGTGGCAACAAGACTCATTTATACATGTCCCACCCCAACGTGGTTGAATCTGCTGGGGGGCAGGGCATCTGTGGGTGCTATCTGCTTATTCTCCCTGTGCAATGTTAATATGCCCATTGGTGGCAGATCTTGGGTACAATGGGTTTATTACCCCACCCGCTAAATAAAGATGGGCAGGACTCAGAATGTGGCTTGCTGGTGGGTGTCAAGGGAGACTGGTATAACATGTACATTAAGGAGAAGACTAGCTGGGGGCACCTCGAACATCTCCTTGCATTCAACACTGTGTTTACTCCTTGTGGCAATGCTACAACAGGTGTGTGCATTGAGGACAGTAGATTCAACGCTTGTGAAAACTACATATGGAAATATATTGAACCATTTGTAATCAAAGGCCTCCTCCTCCTCTAAATGTGAATGGGTGGGGCTGATTTAAAAAAAATAGGGCAAATCTGTGGTAATTAATTGTTTTGAAAGTACTTCCAGCTATCAAAAGATAGGTCAGAGGATGCAAAATTGGTCCCCGAGGGCACAAGATAGGTCTCAGGAGGTTGTAATTGAGCCTATGGAAGGGCACTAGCAGATTCAACAGACTCCCCCTTCTCCTCAAAAAGAACAGGAGTACTTGTGGCACCTTAGAGACTAACAAATTTATTAGAGCATAAGCTTTCGTGGGCTACAACCCACTTCTTCGGATGCATATGCAAAAATCAGCCTTGATGAATTAGCATTTTATTTGAGGTCTCATGAGATTTTGGATGGTTTTATTAATTACTTAGATTTATTTCAATTTATTGACCTTTTCCACAATGAAGAAAATGTTGAAGGTGAGTCACTGGTTTTTTATTGCCTTCCTTAGGGGAAAAATGTCAGGTGATGGATTAGCTGTGTAGATTCCACACAATTTACCCATGGCCTTAAAAAAAAAAAAAAAAAAAAAAAAAAAAAAAAGTTAGTGAAGTAACAGTTGAATTTCTGCTCTCTGATGTTGTTTAACTTAATTTATTTAATAATTTTTCTACCCTGTGACGAAAGTGCTGGCAGCAGATGAGAGAGTCGTTTTTTCCCGTTCTTCCTCTCATCTCTACTTGGCTCCAGCTGTAGTTGGCTTTAGCAGGTTCGGCATAACCCTTAAAATTAAATAATTATATTATGTTAATTCAGGAGCTGATTCCTCTCCTACTCGTAACCTTTTAAAAGGAGGAAGTTATTTATTTGAATGTATCGTAATTTGTTGCACCCCGTGGCAAAAGTGCGGTAGACAAATCAATCCCCTAGGATTCCTCCTAGCCATTGGAACTCGCTGTGATTTCGTCTACGCAGATTCAATCCTGTGATATCCAATTACTGCCTTTTAAATAATATTATATAATCAATGGACTCATTTGCCTCCCTCTGATTCTGCTCTAGCATTGTAATT
>NW_020696035.1:0-13860 GCF_002925995.2 Terrapene triunguis | reverse complement strand
GCCCACCAGGGGCTTTCCCTACACAAGCGGCGACCCCAGTTTGAGAAACACTGACCTAGGGGATGGAGTCAAAGGGGCAGCCACTCGCCAAGGCATTGTTACCCCCCAAACCCTGGGGGATTTAGTAGGTAAGATAAGGCTGGTCATGGATGCCACAGGTTCCTGAGGCGGTGCTTGGTGGGACACTTCCTGCAGGGCCGTGCTGTCAAGGAACTGAAGGGAATGAGCCCCAGTGCAGAGCCACAGGGCTTGCAGGTGGCCCTGGCATCCACAAGTGCCCCATGCAGCTCGTGAGGGATCCTCTGGTTGAGGGAATTCCCCAGCCCGCTCAGGGAGGCAGGAGGAGAAATCTGCTGGAAACTTGGCCCCGTCCACCCTTGTGTGCTGAGGAGTGGGAGGCTATAGGGCAGTGTGGAGGATGCGAGTGACGAGGGCTCGGGTTGGGGCTTGGATGGGGCAGGGCTAGGCCAGTCGATCCTGTGGAAATTCTAGGGAGGCATCGGGGGTAAGGAGCCCTCGGGAGGCATGGACCCTGAGTGAGGCTGTGGATGGTGGGCTCACAAGGGAATTTGGGTTGTGCATGAGGATGATGGAGGGTAAAGTGGGGACTAGAAGGGATGAGAGGAGTCCCAGATGACTCGTCCGAGCAAAGCTCCCCTTCCAATCCAGGACCCCCGCCCAACTCCCACATACCCCTACTCACCCTGATCCCCATCTACACAGCCTTTCACCACCACCCCAGCGCCCCACGGAGCTGCTCCATGGTTTGCAGAGGGGTGGGAGTTGATCAGGGGCGTGGGGGGAGCCAAGAGGTAAGCAGACGTGAGAGTTGGGTGGGAAAGGGCTGAAGTAGAGGAAGGTCTCTGTCTGTATGTGGGTGAGGGGACCCCAGTGTCTTGGCCATCACTTCTTGGAAGGCTCCCCGGTGTCCTGCCGCTGGAGTCCATCCAGCACTGGTCCCGGCATGCGGACACACACGCAGCTCCCGCATGGCTGTTACGTCCCGCACGGGGCAGCAGGCCCAGGCGAGCCAAGTGACTCTGCCAGAGCATGGGCAGAGCGTGCTGTAGCATGTTCCACTGAAGATCAATCTAGATGCAGTCTCAGCCTTCTTGGTGGAAGGTCAGCTTCATCCTCTCTCACGCCTGCCCTCCTTCATCACCGTCGTCCCTTTCTGTAGGCCCAAACGAGCTGTTGCCCCGCACATGCCAGTGTTACCTCCACTTTCCATGGTTACAAATCACATGAGTGGGCAATGCAGAATCATAACGCAGAACGTATGGGAGAACAGTAGTAACACCTAGCTCTTACTAGTAGATTTCCAAGCATTTTACAAAGGAGGCCATTTATCATTACCCCCCATTTTACAGACGGGGATACTGAGGCCCAGAGAGGGAAGTGACTTGCCCAAGGTAACGCAGCAAAACAGTGGCAGAGCTGGAGACGTGGGCCTCATCTACACTGTGGGGGGGCGGGGGAGGATTGACCTAAGATACGCAACTTCAGCTACGAGAATAGCGTAGCTGAAGTTGACATATCTTAGTTCAATTTACCTCCCGTCCTCACGGCGCGGGATCGACTGCCGCTGCTCCCCCGTCGACTCCGCTTCTGCCTCTCGCCGCGGTGGAGTTCCGGAGTCGACGGCAGAGCGATCGGGGATCAATTTATTGCGCCTACACTAGACGCGATAAATCGATCCCCAATAGATCAATCACTGCACGCCAATTCGGCGGGTAGTGAAGACGTACCCTTGAACCCAGGTCACCTAGGTCCTAGTCCAGTGCACTAGCCACTAGGCCACACTGCCTTGCATCCTGTGATAGTACTGTGACCCCCCTCCCTGTGGGCAGCTGTTGGCCCTTATTTCCATTAACCTCCTCACATCATTCCTAACTTTCTCCTTGATTCATTTATTTTTCTGCTGTGTCCTTCACTCTTGGTCTCTCTCTCTTCTCCATGCACCGAAGCCCTGGCAGTTTGGAAGGTCTGAGTGGAGAAGAGCATGTTCTAAAACTATTTACACCTGCAATTAATTTAGCTCCATTTGTTAACATAGTTAATGAGCTTCACACCTATATGGCTGCTGCTCTCTCGCCCAATCCTCTGCTCGCGCCAAGCGAGTTTTGTGAGAAGTTCTACCATCTTCTCATCATCTGCTGTTCTGCAATGAGCTAGTCATTCTGCTCTGTAGAACATCTGATGACTTCAATGAATTAGTATTACTGGTTGGTTACATAGCACCAACCGTGTGCTGGGCATTTTACAGACCAGGGCCTTGCCCTGAGGAGTGTGGTGGTAATCGGGCCTAAAAATTTAACTTACCATATATACTTGTTCATTAGCCTGTTCGTTTATAAGCCGAACCCCCAAAAATGAATAGGTAAAAATAGCAAAAACTGTATGACCCTTTCATAAGCCGACCCTATATTTCAGGGGTTGGAAAACTTTGGCTCCTGGCCCGTCAGGGTAAGCCGCTGGCGGGTCAGGACATTTTGTTTACTTGGAGCGTCTGCAGGCATGGAGCCCCTCAGCTCCCTGTGACCGTGGTTCACCGTTCCCAGCCAATGGGAGCTGTAGGAATTGGCTGGGAATGGCAAACCGTGGCCACACAGCGCTGAGGGGCTCCATGCCTGCAGACGCTCCAGGTAAACAAAATGACAATGTATTAGATATTCAATTCAATGATTCCATTGAGTTTAAAATCATCAAATTTTGGTGTAGACCCGTTTATAAGCCGACCCCCACTCTTTGATGCGTCACTTTTTAACCAAAAATATTCAGCTTATGAACGAGTATATACGGTACTTTTTACCGTTGAGCTCAGCTCACAAGTATGTGAAAGTTCATAAGATGTTACAATAACCTACCATAACAAATATCGATGGGAAAAGGTACGAAAAAGAGATGGAGAAAGTAAATTTGTCTAAACAAAAGGGCCTACTGATATGGTTCATGGACTAGGTTAAAATCATTCTTGGTAAAAACAGAAGATGTGGAACTGGAAATTAATGAGCCAAAATTAGTGTGTCAGAAACTAGGCCTAACTGGTGGACAAAATAATGAGGGGATGGGCTATTCCACCCACCATTCCCTTTTGACTCCTTAAAGAAAGAGACTTTGGGTCGGGGGGAATACAGAAGCAACAGATGGAGCGGGAGAACAGACAGAGACTACTGAAACAAGCGTCACTATCATGGCTGCCACTACCACCATTTCTTGGGACTCTGGGCCTTTGTCATCTTAATCCTGAGAGATGTCCTGACCAGGCTGGGCAAGAGAGAAGGACCCAGATAACATGGCCACCACTAGCAGCTCCAGCTGAATCCTGAACAGCACCTGAGATGAAACAGGATTGGACTTTAACAACAGCATCAACAACAACAGCTCCAGCTCCTCTCTCCGAACTTCTTCTCTTTTCCCCTAAAGGAAAGTTATTACCATCTGTGATACCATCTAAGAACCTTGGTGGTTCTGAACCTTGGGTACATGTACCCCTGGGGGTATGCAGAGGTCTTCCAGGGGGTACATCAACTCATCTAGATATTTGCCTAGTTTTACAACAGGCTACAGAAAAAGCACTAGCGAAGTCAGTACAAACTAAAATTTCATACAGCCAGTGACTTGTTTACACTGCTCTGTATACTATATCCTGAAATGTAAATACAATATTTATATTCCAATCGATTTCTTTTATAATGATATGGTAAAAATGAGAAAGTCAGCCAATTTTCAGAAATAGTGTGGCTGTGACACTTTTGTGTTTTTATGTCTGATTTTGTAAGCAAGTAGTTTTGAAGTGAGGTGAAACTTGGGGTACGCAAGACAACTCAGACTGCTGAAAGGGGTACAGTAGTCTGGAAAAGTTGAGAGCCATTGATCTAAGAGACTGTCAAACAAGAGGGTTTTTCCCTCTAAAATTCTCTCCAGCTAAAAGGAAGGGGGGAAAAAAATGTTAAGATGAAAGCCTTACTCAATACTTTACATTTCAAATGCTTTAACTGTTTTTCCTTCTTTTCTGTGTCTTTAATGAAAGGGTAAAAGGATTGTTAATGGTGTGTTTGCCATGGTCTTAAGCAGGCTGAGGTCTCCGTATGCCAAACCGTGTGCAACACTATTTAATGTTGGACACAAAAAGTGATTGGATTATGTTAACACCTTTGGCCTTTTTATTGCATCTAAACTACTATAACAGGAGCTTATGTAATGCTGACAGACCCTGATCATCAGTGGGTAGGATCAAACCTGGAGTCTAGTGTATGAGTTGCTATGGCTTGAGCTAAAGCCAACTGGCTGTTAGCTAAGGCTATAGAGCAGTCTCTCGCTCTTCCCCCACAACCCAACCCAACTGTAGGGGGGTGGGATGCAGAAGGAGGCAAAGCAACTGAAGGATTTCTTCAGTTCACTTCACACACTTGGGGGGAGGGATAGCTCAGTGGTTTGAGCTTTGGCCTGCTAAACCCAAGGTTGAAAGTTCAATCCTTAAAGGGGGCCATCTGAGGCAAAATCAGTACTTGGTCCTGCTAGTGAAGGCAGGGGGCTGGACTTGATGACTTTTCAAGGTCCCTTCCAGTTCTAGGAGTTAAGACATCTCCATTAATTTAGGATGAAGTTTGCCATGCATCTTGTTGGCCCTATGTTTTGTGTGCCAAATTCTTTTTACCACATCACCCTCACACATGCACAACTGTAATCTTTGGTAGGTTGCGCCTTGGGTGCTGTTCCCCACGCTTCAGTATCTGGTCGTAGGGCTCCATCTTCTGGGGGGCAGGACATCTTGCAAGTGGCCACGTGCCTTTTCTTCTATTGACGCCTCCCTTTTCCTGCTTCCTTCTCGCCGTTCCCCATCACTGCTGTGGATCCCCTTCTGTGCCACATGTAGTATTTCGTGGCAAAGAAACATTGTGGCTGTCGGCATTCGCCTCGCCCCAGTACCACCCTGTGGGGGTGGGCAGAACAGTTGTGTGAATCAAACACATTCTGCCAAATCCTGCTCTGGACTACACCTCTGCAATGTCACATTGTAACTGAGAGAGGAAGATTTTGGTCTGCTATTTGCACTTGCTTTTCTTTTCTCCATCAGCCCTGGCTGGGGAAAGCCGAACGAGCTGGCATAGCATGGGCAGGGGGCATTCCAGGATCTGTTTAGAAAGCTGGAAGAGGAGCATTAAGGGATTGAGGATGGAGTCTGGGAATGTAATGGGCTGCAACAGATCTGGGAATTCAGGGGCAAGCTTGCAGAGAGAGTAGAAAGAGCCAAAGGATTGCAGTGTAGGGGTGCGGAAGAAACACCTGGGGCAAGGACTGAATAGTGTGTGGCCTGAACCCAAAAGCAGTCCCTCCATCCATTTACATCAAGGATGTGGCTGTTACCTTGGCAACCAGAGAAGCTAGAAACTTTTTCAAATGAAATCTGGAGCTTTTGGAAAATACAACAGCTTTCACGGGAAGATGCCAACTCCATGGTTCTAGTGGAGTTTCTTCTCCTATTGGATTTCCTGGGTTCTTGATCATTTGCAAATGAAAACAAACCTTCTGATCCATCCATGATGTGCAACAACCATCAGCAGAGTTGCTCGTTATGGTGGAAAGACTTTTAAAATTTAACCAATTTTTTAAAACTGTTTTTTCTACTTTATGTTTTGTCATTTAATCTTGGGGTATATGCATGTGTCTGTCCATGCCTGTGTGTGTCTGTCTGTGTTCAGGCACACACTCGTTCTATGTGTTGGGAGGGCAGAATTAAACCTAATTAAAGTCTGTAAAAACCCAGTAAATCCAAGAGGCCAAGAACAAATATTATTGCCCCTTCCATAGATCATATGTACACTGGGGTGACATAATAAATAATCCAGCCAAAGTTTTTAAAGGTAAAAACCAGCAAACCATTAATAATAGCTGTGGCACCATATATCAAACTGAAACCTTCCCGTTACAGCTGATCCCTAGCTACCTATTTGCATTTCTCTGCATTCTTTCTTTCTTTCTTTCTTTCTTTCTTTTTCTTGATACAAGATATTTCAGCTTTATGAATCTGGGTTTTCTTTCCCAACCTGCTGTACTTTGAATACAAGCATGGGCAGCCAAGCAAAACTTAGACAGTACTCTTGAATTACAAATAAGGGAAACAATGGGGCCCATCTCTCTTGGAAGATGTAAAAGTGCACCAGAGAAGGACAGATTCTCAGATGCACTCCAGATGGATTGGATGATCCTGCAGCGGGCTCATCCATATCTAACTGACATGGTTCATTTACAGTTCTGTCTGTTGGAACCAGCAACTGTATAGTCACTGCACCACCCTGTGACTCAGTTTTCCTACCTGTAAAATGGGAATAACGATACTGACCTGCACTATAAAATGCTTTCAGACCTGCTGATGAACAGCGCTATGTAACCACTAGATATTATGATGTCTTGGTTTTTTTATTGTAAGCTGTTTGGGACAGGGACTGGCATTTCCTATATGTCTTTGCAGCACTCAGCACAATGGGGCCCCAGCCTGGTTCACCTCTGGGTGCTCCCACAGTGCTTCATAATAAATGTTTATTGATAATAATGTAATTAGTACGTGGGGTGTTTGCAATGAAATCTGAATCTACAGCCCCTGGCTTGGTGGCAGTTTTTATTCCAAACTCACTGCAGGGTTCTTTAAAATGTCTGCAAAAGTGCACAACGGTTTCACAAGCGATGGGATCAGCTGACAGTTCTAGTCTAAACCCTCTCAGATGGGCCCTTTTGCAGTGTGCCTGTTTGTCTGTCTCCCGAGCTACGTCTAGCAGGCCTCATGTGCCGTCACCACAGTATGAGGGAAGTGATGTTGAAATATTGACAATTGCCTTATTAGGTAATTAAGGGCTAGCTGGTGATATTTTTGGGCCCAGCTCCTCACAGGTAGTTAGGCAGCCAACTCCCACCTTACATCACAAGTGATCTTACTGACGTTAATGGAGCTAGTTATGGAGCAGCTTCATCGAGTCTAAGACCACAAGGGACCATGGGGCTCGCCTAATCTGACCTCCTGAACAACACAGAGAACGGCCCCAAAATCATTCCTAGGGCAGCGCTTTTAGACAAACATCCCATCTTGATTTAAAAATCGCAGTGATGGAAAATCCATCACGCCCCTTGGTAAATTGTCCCAGTGGCTCATTACTCTCACCATTAAAAATGTCCACTTTATTTCCCGTCTGAATTTGTCTAGGCTCACACGAGTCAGGTATTACTCCTGGCAAGGCAGTGTGGGCCGGTGACTAGGAACCAGGAGACCTGCATTCTCCTTCTAGGAATACCACTGACCTCACGTGTGACCTTGGGCAAGTCATTTCACCTGTCCATGCCCGTGTCTGTGCAGACTGGAAGCTCTTTGGAGCCAGGAGCTGATTCTTATGATGTGTTTGTTCTGTGCCTAAGAGAATGCGGCCTGAGCTGAGTTAGACCTTTAGCTACTACTGTAATAGTGCTCAGAGTATGACTAAGGGTATCCCAATCATCTGCCTTTGCACAGGTATTTGCAGTTAGTTAAACTCAGTATCTGGTGTATCCTCAGTGCCCTGCATAGTAAACATGGAGATGAACATACCAGGAAATACTGCAGATAGGGCTTGATCCAAAACTACTGGGAATCTTTCCTTTGATTTCAGTAGGCTTTGGATCAGGTCCAAAAGGAGGTAACGAAGGTTTTAAAGGACCACAACATTGTAGTGACCAAGAAAACTGAAAACTCACCAGTTTCGGCTGGGTGTCGCAGCAGCTTTTTGGATTCTAACTCCTAAACGCAAAACGTCAGGGATTGCAAACTCGCATGGACAGAAAGCGAAGTGATGTGTCCGTGGCTTCCCCCGGGACGGAACCTGCCGGGGTTTGCACGGCTCTGGGTCAGACAAGACGCTTCTTCTTTCCACCTGGAGAGAGACGATTTTTTTGCTTTACCCTTATTATGTATCTTCATGCGGATGGGTTATTCCAGGGGATGACAGTCCGGGTCTCCAGGGAATGGTGAGAAAGTTCAAATCCACCGATAGCAAGCCCTGCATGTGGACTCCCCCTCCTGGGAGGCAATTAGTGCAGCCTCTCTTTATGATAATGTGATGACTTTCTCGCTTTTGCCATGTGCATAGTGCCCTGCTCCTAAAGGCTCCTTTGAATTCACTGCTTCATTGCCACAGGAAGGGTTCACCCCTTACCTGCCAAAAGGCACTGGAGATCTTACGCCAGCAATTTCAGTGGTGATCTGTGAAAGGCAGTGCAACTTCTGATGGGCTCTGGCTTTTCTAGAGCAGGGTTCTCTGTCTGGAGCACTGTCTGCCTGGAGGAGTGGTCTATATACACCACTTCAGAGATACTGCTTAATGTTCTTCTGATAGCCACACCCGTAGCAGGGACCCATTGTTTAGTTCGGTGTCTCTGGCCTCAATGTACATACGCTCCCTGGCAAAGTTTGTACCTGGAATCACCTTCCGTGTAGTCGCCCTGGTGCATGTCTCAAAGGGTGAATGGACCCCGTGGTGCACAGAAGGAAAGCAGATTGCCTGTTAGCGATGGCAGGCCATGCCTACATGAGGGAAGGCCAAGCCCCCTGAGCAAGGGACGGTACGCGCTTGTTCTAGCTGGAAAGGGTGCAATTTCATGGGTAAATCAGCAGTTAGGAGTGAGGGCAAGAGAACCCCTCATCACTCACCACCTCCGGCCTTGTCGACACCACAGTCAAAGTCATGCTGTAAACGGCCCAGTTCCAAGAGGCTCTGTTTACCTTACCACAGGGGAGAGGTATTTAGCGAGACTCACGCTAGCCAGACTGTGCTCTGGACTGTCCTGCCAGGTGCACCTTACATCCTCTTGTTGGAGGGCTTAAGTGGTGCCTAGGCCTTGTCCTGACCCTAGACATTTTGCCACCCTACGCAGCCCCTAAAAATTGCCCAGTGGGTTCGTGGAGCTGTGCGGACTGGATGGCACTGGGCTCGTTATGGTGTGGCAGCTCCCAGATGTACTTCTCAGCTTGGGTAGCCATATACATGTTCCCTCTGCTCCAGCACTCATGCAAAAAATAACAGAGTGGCCGGGATGGTGCAGGTGGTCGCTTGGGCTTGCTGCCCGACCACAGCCCCAGCCAAGATCCTAGGTGTGAACGTGGGCAGCTAGCCCATGCCGTGGCCCGTGTCACCGCAGCCACCCTGCTATGTTTAGTATGCTCGCTCAAGAAGAGCTAGTGAGTGTAGGTCGGCCCAACCTGGACATTACCCCTCCCACCTGCAGTGCAGACATACCCTTAAAGGGGTGGTCAGGCCAGAGGCATGGTGGGGCAGCAGGCTGAGGTGCCCCTGGGAAAAGAAATCAGCATTCCAGGTGACCTTTGCCTAACACTGGCCCTGCTCTACCATCTCAGGGTTTTATGCCGCTGCCCATCTCCACAGAATCTGAGCGTCTTCCACACAGAGGCAGTAGAAAGGATTTAGGAGCCCACACCCCTTTGACCCTGTTTGTACTGCAGTAGCACCGAGAGGCCTCAGTCGGAGATTCACAGGGATAACGTTGGGCGAGGCGCTGTACATGCATGTACAGCTGTAGTGAACAGCCTGGTTTTATAAGGTGTTTTTTTCAGACACAAACAATCCCTGTCTGCGCTGATTCAATAAAACCATTCTAGAGCCCTGCCATCAATGACCATGGGTCTGTTGCCACCAGCCTGGCTTCAACTCTAGCATGGATAGGGACAGCTGGTATCTTCCCTCTATATCCCCCCAAAACATCCTCAGATAAAACTAGTTTCTTTAAAATCCTTGTCTGCCTACCCCACCCACAGCCTTCTACTCTTTTAGTTGTTCAATGTTGTCGAGGCAGGAGGATCGTTTTCATCTGGCCTCATTGACAATATTGCTTGTTTCCTAGCCATGCTCATGGATTTAGCTTCCAGGTCCAGAAAGCTATTACAGCTGTATGTCTAGAGACCTAGGGAGTCATCCAGTCTGTCTCCCAGTCAATGCCGGCTGGTTCCCTCTTGTACATTTACAAGGTTAGCGTTCAATAGCCCAACTGATGGGGGCTCCCCTGGGAAACTAGTCTACAACCTCATCCGTTTCCTTGGCACAAATTTTCCCCTAAGACCAAGTCAGTTTCCTCTATCGTTCCTATCCCCACAACAAACCCACTCTAAGTATTCCCGTCCTGGGTCTTTACTCCCTGTGAAGCTTTACCGCTCAGGATACTGAGCTCACACTGCTGTAAATCAGGAGTAATGCTCCTGCTGTCAATGGAACTAAATGGGCATACAGAATAGGGCCAGTAGTTTGCTTGTCTCTTAGCCGCTCTCATTTCTACTTTGCTCTTTTAACCTTTCCTCATAAGTTACCCCCTGTTGTCAGTTGTTGGCTGCGCGTACGTGCTACAGGTACAGTGACACGTGTATGCCTGTGACAACGGACTTGGCTCAGTGAGCAGCGGGACCTCCGCCCCCCGCCCCGGCCAGACAAAGACACCCCCTCTGTGTCCCCTCTTTTATACACTCAAGTATCAGAGGGGTAGCTTTGTCAGTCTGTATCCACAAAAACAACGAGGAGTCCGGTGGGACCTCAAAGACTAACAGATTTATTTGGGCATAAGCTTTCAGCTGCAGCTAAAAAAGTGGGTTTTTTTACCCAGGAAAGCTTATGCCCAAATACATCTGTTAGTCTTTAAGGTTCCACCAGACTGCTTGTTCTTTTATATACTGATACAAACAAGTTACGTATCGCCCCTCTGACGTGGTTAGTTACCACCCTTTACCTTGTACCTGTTGGTCTGATCAAACCATCTCTATCCATCACCCTGTCATCCTGACCTTATCCTTAGGAGAAGTCAGTGTGTCCCTGTATCATCTTCGGGGAGTGTGTTTACACCATAACCTTGTATCGGGGACGGGGTGCTGTGGTGCTACCCTTCAGGAATGTATTTATGTGAATATTTAGTGCCTAGAAATGCTTGTGTTTTTGCAACATCAGCCCTGGTCTTGCCAAGTTCATGTATTGGGCTGTGAACCTAAAAGCAGGCCTCTGCTTTGTAACAGGGCCGGACTTTTGCTCAGAGCTTGACTCTTGCTAATTTTGCTTTATAGCAGCAGGGCCTGACTTTAGTTCAGGCCTTAGGCCTTACACCAGGCCCCTTATATCAGGCCTCATGTCTCAGGTTCTCTCTTTCTACCACCCCCCGCCCTCCAGTCCCTTCATCGTTTTCACAGGTCTTCTCAGAATTCCCTCTAATCAGTCAATAGCTGTCTGGAGAGAAGGCATCCGGACGTAAACACACTCTCCCAGGGATGGCTGTATGCAGAGCCGTCCCTTGGGTAGGGTGAATCGGGGCGACCGCTCCGGGCCCTGAGCTTTGGGGGCCCCCACGGGCCGGTGCGATTGGCTGGCGTGATCGGTGCCAAAAGAGACAAATCCGCTCCGGGCCCCACACCTCTCTAGGGACGGCCCTGGCTGTATGGTACTGTACAGAGAAAAGCTGTTCCACCCCTGCTCTGAGGTGCTTCTGGCTATGCAGGCCATATGCGCAGAGGCTTTTTTGCTGCCCATATGCTCTGCCAGCCCCGCTGTCATTTACTGCAGCACCTCTCATCACCCTAAGCTTTGTGGAAGTTTTGCCCCCTTATTGAGTATTTGCATTATGGATTATTTACATCTACAGATATATTAGCCACATTGGGCCAGGCTCGATCGCATCGTCTGCCCCCATAACCAACTCCTTTTAGGTCCCTTTTTATTATTCCTCTCTCCTCACTGATGCTTGTGTATCCCATGCTGGGTGGTGGCGGGTGGGGGGGAGGTTGGGTCTTTGTCTACCTACAGTCGCTGGTCCACATAAGAAAATATGACTCTATTGCTGATGCAAGCTCATGGATTTCTTTAGCTCAAATGGTAGAGGCTCCTGTTTTTAGTCCTAAAGTCCCTGGGAGCTCATTACATCTGCAACAGCTTCCCAGCTTAGTATCATCTGCAAATGTAGTTAATATGCCATTTGTTTCTTGAGCATGGGTGTAACTAACCCAGATCCTTCCTCCACTCATAGAACTGCTTCTAAGTTGTCTAGAGAGAGAGAGAGAGAAAGAGCAGTGTTCGGTATAAGCCATTTTCCCTGTGGAAGGGGAAGGAGTGAGACTAGAGCATTGGTACTTGAACTGTCAGGCTTGTGCAGTGTACCCCTCTGGGGGAGACTGTAGGCTCCACATTCCCAAAGGTATTTAGGTGCTGGACTCCCATTGAGTTCAATGGGCAGCAGCAATCAAACAAGCAAACAGAACGTTAGGCAGCATTAGGAAAGAGAGAGATGATCAAACAGACAGTTTCATAATGCCACTATATAAATCAATGGTCCCCCCCACACCTTGAATATTGCATGCAGCTCGGGTCGCCTCACCTCAAAAAAGCAATGAAAATGTTTAGGGGTATGGAACAGCTTCTATATGAGGAGAGATTATAAAGACTGGGAATAGAAAAGACACAGCTAAGAGGGGATATGATAGGGGTCTATAAAATCAGGCATGGTGCGTATAAAGTGAATAGGGAAGTGTTATTTACCCCTGCACATAATGCATGAAGTAGGGGTCACCTCATGAACTTAATAGGCAGCAGGTTTAAAACAAACAAAAGGAAGTATTTCTTCACACAACGCACACTCAACCTGTACAACTCGTTGCCAGGGGATGTTGTGAAGGCCAAAAGTATAACGGCGTTCAGAAAAAGAATTAGGTAAGTTCATGGAGGAGAGGTCCATCTAAGATGGTCAGGGACACAACCCCATGCTCTGGGTGTCCCTAAACCTTTGACTGCCAAAAGCATCTGGCAGGATATTAGGCTAGAAGGACCATTGGTCTGACCCAGTATGGCCATTCTTGTGTCTTACGTTATGCCTAATACCATTGAGGATCTGGGCCAAGATTCCTCCAGGAGCACACGTGAATTGCTGTTGTCAGGAAGCTGGAGCCAGCCACATGGGCTCTCCCCATCTCCTTTCCCAAGCAGTGCTACCCAGCACTGCTCCTTGCACATGCAGGTGGGTGACCTGTGGTTAGCTGGTAGAGAGCAGTAGGATGGCGGGCTGGTAGGACAGGTGAGCAAAAAGAGCATGCAGCACTTGCTGGGTTGGTGGGGATAGGAAATCTGCACCAGGATCAACAGACGAGAAGAGAGACAGGAGAAGGAAGAGGGAGACCTGGGGTGGAGAAGATGCAGCCTTGTGGTTTATTGGTATTTGCATTATTCATTTCTAGTATCTGCTCTGCCTCCCTCCCCACCCCCCGAACAGTACGCCTGATGGCTTGTCCCCAAATGCTGCCGGCTGTGGCTAAAGGATGTTGCCAGAGATCCCCAATCCTCTGTCTCTGCTCAAGAGATGTCATGGGAAGGTGAAGCTGATGAGATTAGAGCAGGAACCTTTCCACGATTGGTTGGCAGTCACAAGAAACGTCCGGTGTAATTAAGTCACTGTGGTTCAGTGTAAGCAACTATTATCTTCCATAGCAAACATCCTATGTCCGCCTGGGCACATCTTTTTCTCAAAAGCACAAACTTGTTTGTTGAGGGATCCCTCCCCTGCATTGCACGCCCATTCTCTTTGTGCATGCATCAGATATTTGTTTTAGACAGCACTAGTGATGTGACTCGAATGTTTTAACAAGCAGCTCCTGCAGAAACAATGGGGCATGGGGAAGATGTTATGGAACAAGGGGTGTCCTCCTCCAGGGGATATTTTGGGATGTCCCTGCCATTCAGTACAATCTGATCTGTTCATAAAGCGATGTAAATTGGTCCTCAGCCATGTGTGGCTGCGCTCGATGCATAAAAAATAATCTCTGGCAGGGGCAGATTCAGCAATAACCTGGGGGGGGGG